>NW_028186083.1:551310-617044 GCF_003343005.1 Rhea americana
AAAAAAAACCCTAACTTTAAAAAAAGTCCAGAGTAAAATTGTACTCTATATCAATTTAGCAGGCTGTAAAAATTCACCAAAGCATTTAAGTGATGTCCAGACCCATCCAAGACAATGGGATTTAGTGTTTTACCAGGCTGGGATTGAGGTAAACACAGGCCATGATTTTTGCCTCTATAAGATTTTTGAAAGTGGCATTTAATTACTCCCCCCTCCCCCYGCCCCAGGCAGCTGCAAGGCCTATATTCAAGTTGTAGATTCAGATTTATGTATGTTTAACATTGATATGGAAATCCTGAAATTAGCTAATTAAAACTACTAACCTGTGGACATATGCAATAGTTTATACTTTGTAAAGTACCTTTCAGTGCACGTGAAGCCAAAGAACTTCCCAGAACTTTGCTTCACTTCCTTTCCTGAAATACTCTTCTCAGCAACTGTCACTGTCCAATTCTTAACTAGAATTCATGAGCAAGGGGCTGGAAGAAGCTGATGTACAAATGTGAGTTTAATTCTGTGAAATTTTACTTTTGGGCTCAGATGGAGAAGAGCTGGAACAGTATCCCATTAACTGTGTGAGAGCCACAGGTTGGTGAAGTTTGCAGARTAAGTTTTAAGATACTGCAGCAGCTGACCTGATAGAAGAATACAGGCAGGTAGATCTGGAGGTAAATGGTTTGATGTTTAGTGGCCTGTCTTGATGAAAAAATCATCTCTCTGTCCTCTACTGATCTGAAAATTAGCTTCCAGTCATGCTACAGGTGGGAATGTTGCTGATTTTTGTTACATAAAACGAAATAAGTAGTAAAAGTAAATGGGGAAAGCAGACAAGTTCATTTCATTGTTTTAAAACAGTTTGTGTTAACAGTAGCACAGATGCCTGGGTTTTAAATGAGAGGCCTTTAAATAAGGATAGTTTTTCAAGGATTTATTATGTTTTATGACTTCTTGATACGAAAGAGGAATTATGAACCTACAACTACTTTACACTGAAGTAATACTGTTTTCAGAACGCAATGATTTGAAAACATTTTTTTTTAACTTGATATCAGACTGGGATACGTAAGTTTTATGCTTAGATGTGGTTTATGGTAAGAAATAGGATCTTAAAATGAAACTGTCATGTAAAAATATTAGACCTTAGAAGTTTTTATATGCCTTTCATTGGCAAGCCAAAGTTTTATTAATGATATGATAGCTGTGGAAAAAGTGAAATGGGTTTTGTTCCACTTCAGGCCAAAACTTGATATGTTACCCTTTTTAAATACAATTTGCAGGGTTTACAGTACTTGTAGCATGATTCATGCAAAGAACACAATTTGAGTTTTAAATTCCTTGATATTTGCAGAGCTGGGGAGTTGCAAAAATGTTATGTATCTTCTGACTTTTAATATGAGCTGATTTCTTCAGGAGAAAGGAGGACGATGTCGCTCAGATTCTTTAAAATTTTAACTGTGATGTAGCATATGTTTATGTAAACTCAGAGTGCATGATGTTGCACGTCCATATATCTTTGCAAGACCAAATTCTGGATCTGGACGCTATAAACTATTCTGAGTCTGTAATTTATAGACTTTTCAGTCTCTGCAAAAGTTGCCCTGTTATATGGGCAATTGACACCTGCAAAAATAAGCACAGGGAGTGTATATAGTAGAGGATCCAGGCAACTTTGTCTTCTAGGGTCTAGTTCAGCGTTATTAAAACAAATGGCACCTATACTAAGGTTCGTGCTGTGAGTGAATATTATGTCAGTGGTTAGCTGAAGTTAAGTGAAGAAGCTGTGTTTCAAACTATGGCAGTTAGGTTTCAGAAGAATACAATGTGCCATGGTTTGCTAAGGCTTTCATATTCTGTCTGCAGTATAGAAAGCAAAGACTTTTGTGAGGAGATGGTTTGAGAAATAACACATTTTAATTGGCCCCAAAACAATGTTGAAATTCAATTAGGTGTGAATAATGAGTTTCAGCATACTGATAACAAGCTGCGCGTTTGTCTAATTTGATGCAAGATTGAGTTACCACTGGTCACAAAACTTAAAAAGAACTCTTACGGCTTTGGGACTGAAGAGCAAGGGCTGCAGAAGGAGAGTGAGATGCATGGGTGGTTGTATTGGAACGGGGCTTTGTGGGTAACTAAATGCTTTATAACTGAGTTGCACAAACCAGGCAGTTGAGTCAAATTGTTTGAGCATGGGATTGGGAATCGACAGCCTTGGCATTGCTTTGATGTTTTCCGATAGAATAGTAGCATGAAACACATTCTTTGCCTCTATTTTCTTCTCTGCTTAAAAAACGAACAAACAAAAAAAACAAACAAAAACCCAAGGGGCCTTGAAACGTAGTGTGTGTGTTCTTGAAATTAGAAGTCAGTCTTCATTAAGCAAGTTTGAAGTTAGTTTGACTCTATCCCAGATTCTTCAGCACCAATAAATTTGTAAATCCATCTGGATGACATTCTTAAGGAGTGTTTGATGGCAGAATAAATATACACATAAATATTGTCTTCGTGTGTTTTCGTGTGTGAGTGTGTAAAGGAAAATTAACAAAGAAAAGCCAACTGTTGGAGGGAATTGAGAACTAAAAAAATGTAGATACTTTTTTCATTGTGCTTTGGTCTATAAATGCAATAAGTGTCTGTTTAGGTTAGTTTGGAGGACCAATTTTTGCAGCTGAGCTTTCTGAGCAGTCTACTTTGTCTACCTGAGTAATGAAAATAAGTCTTGTCCAAGCAGATCAATTAAATAAATTCGTATATATGGTTTAGCTTCTGTACTTTACAGATAAATATGCAACCTTTGCAGTCAAGTCCCTTCTCTGCCCTCAAAAAAGATGGATAGAACCACCCTTTAATGCTTATATTGGGCAGATGCTTTGGGCAGTGATTTTTTAGTCATAAAAATTTTAAGTACATCTCTCTAAAATGAACTGCCCATGGCCCCAGTGAAACTGGAGTTTTTGAGAGCAGTGATACCAACACAGAGTTTGATTTAAGTGGTTCAGTCAAGTACATTCATGGTAAAAGTGCATAAGCCAGTTGGATCTGTTTTTGATTTTCAGTTACTGAAGAAAAGAAAGAGCACAATGTTTAAAGATAGCAGGGTCTATAAATTCCTTGTCTGTGCTCTGATCAAAATCATGATAGTGTCCTGTTTGTGTTGTAGTGTGGTCCAGTTTTGCTTGTATAATCTGGATGAAAGCTGTCAAGTTCCTATCAAACCAATGAAGCTGTATGCCTGTACTTGGTGTAATCTGGCTGTAGTGAGTAGAATTTACAAAGCTTTCTCATTGGTTTAGGAAGAAAGTGTGGAATGAAAATTAAGGATTGAAACTATCTATTCTGCATAGTGAAGTAGCTGGGGGGAGAATGAGGCTTGGAGATAAATCTCCCCTTGTCTTGTCCTCATCTGTATTGCTGCATCACGGTATCACAGTTTCTTTTACAGATAAGCTACTTTTTTTTTTTTGATGTGAAAATATGGTATGTTGATAATATCTTCAACCCACAAATTGTCCATAAAGTTCCTAGGAATGTAATTAGGGTTGAGATTTACTCCTGAGCATCAAATTCTGTTGAAATTGGCCAGCAGTTGCAGAAGTTCAGAGCTGACCATGAGAAGAGTTTGACATAGCTGGATAGCCTTGGCACAAAGCCTGTTTTTAAGAAACCAGACTGAAATACATGTGGAGTGATCAGGTCTCTGTATCTTGTACATGTTAACRCTTTGGTCAAAAGTTGCCAGAATGATGTGGTAGCACGAGGTGTTGTAGCTTGAATTGAGCATCTTATATTCAGCTTCTGGTTTACTCTGTGGCTTTACTCTACGCAAGCTATGTAATCTGTTCTTTGCTGTTTTTTTACAACAGTTTTGTGCTTACTGATTGATACAGCCAGGAGTACATACCCAGAATACTTCATAATAACGATAATACTTTCTTGATAATTCTCTTATTTTCCAGTTCATTTTGGAAGTGGATATCTGCTCAGATTGCAAGACTAGCAAGAGGTTAGTGCATAAACATTCTTATTTTGTTAACGATTTGTTTTTGTCTATGTAGGGGTCTTATAAGAGCATAGAAATCAGGCAGAGCAGGGTGTATGAAAAGTGTATTTCTTGTCCTAGATATTTTTGACTGTGCTTTGGAGTGTTCCTTTATTCCCTATCTCTCTCATGTTCTTTCTCAGTTTTATTCTTTTCATACTTAAAGAAAGAAAAGAAAAAAAAAAGTTACATTCATGCTGTGTTGTGTTGGAACAACACTGAATTTTGATACTTCAAAGTTCCCTGTGATAAGACATAAATAATCTTCCCATAATTTTAATAGGAAATGGAGACCTCCACTTTAGCATTTTTCTCCAATAATTATAAAACATGCCACTAAGTTTCACTATAGTACTGTGGAGTAGATACCATCTCCTAACTGACATGGATGATCTGAGATTGAGAGGTGAAAGTCAAGGTGAAGTTACAGAAGATGGCTGAGCCAGTCTGGCAGCTCACTGCTGCCAAAAAGGGGGAGGTTTTGCTTTTCTCTCCATCTTCTCTTACCAGTATCTTCCAGTCCTCGCCCTTCTGCTTATCTGACCCAATGGTGAGCTTAACCTACTTGCCAACCTTGCAGAAAATAATCTGTTTCTCAGTGGGTTACTTTTCTGAGGATTTTGTTGAGTCAGTTCAGAGAGGTCTGTAAAGCCCCAGAGCTGATAGGGGGTAAGCAGTGTGAGCACATAGCTGGAGGAAGAGAGAAAGTTGGGTAGGAAGACCTCTCCCTTTGACTAAATTTGTTCAAGTCATTCTATGGTAATTTATTCTTGGACTTGAAGGAGCTTTGAAAAGTCTTCCTAAAGCTTGATCTTCTCAGATTAAAGATAAAGCAAGTAGCACAGCAATATGTGGAAGAAGCTTAAAATATTGCTGCTTGTGCTATGCCTATGATATGTATAGAGAACTCTTGGGGAATCATATTTTTTGAAAGATCTTCACTTAATTCTGTAGTTGTTCCAACATCCAGTGACTTTCATCGTGCTGCTTCTCTAAGCCTGAAAACTTCAAACTTTTTGACTTTGCCTCAAGCTTTTGATGCCTTCCTACCCAAAGGTAGCACTTCTGGCTTGGGACATGGCTGAGTTCTTGGCACGGGAGACTGAGAACAAATTCTAAGAAAGCAAACTATAATACTTTGGTCTGTCCTTTTACTCTTGTCCAAGTGTCTGCTGTTGACCACAGTTGGAGGTGGGATGTTGTGCTAAATAGACCTTTGGTCTTGCATAGTCCCACCTTAATGGTGGGGAGCAAGCCAATATGCTGTGTCTACTCCCCAGTGTTTGGTAGATAGCTCAGATTCCTGAAGAATCCTAAGAAATACAGAGTCTTTTGAAAAAATCTAAGAGATAACATGTCTTACACATTGCAAGACCTGTGAAAGATGTGTTTGGAATCTCAAACTTGACCAATCAAATCTACCGTCTGAATAGCATTAAATAATGCTATGTGTAATATCAATGAGTCCTAGTATTTAGATGCTATCAAAATAAACATTTTTAATAAGAAATTCTGGTTTTCTAGTTGTGTTTATCTGCRATTTTCCTTTAAATGCTTACTGCAGCTTTGCCTAAACTAGCAGATTTTTACAACAGATCAGAATGACCAGGTGCTTTGATCTCATAGTCCTTGTGCAAATAGTGAAGTCAATGATTGCAGCAGAAGTAGCCATTCTTAATCCTAGACTCCTGTCTGAGTTCAGCTTTAGTATTTTAACATGGCATTTCTCATCAGAAATGAACCTTGCTCTTTCTTGTTCTTTATTTTGCAACAGCAGATATTAACCTCAGGTTTTGTCTTTTGCTTTCGTTTGCCTGTTATAGTGCTAAGAGCCCAATTTGGAGGAACCATGGAAGAATCCACTCCACCCACTAAACCTGGGGAGGTGAACCCTCACTCTCGTTTCATCATTGGTTCTGTGTCAGAGGATAACTCAGAAGATGAGACTAGCTCCTTGGTGAAACTTGACCTGCTAGAGGAAAAAGAGAGGTCTTTGTCTCCTGTATCTGTCTGCTCGGATTCCCTTTCAGATCTAGGACTTCCTAATACTCAAGATAGCCTGGCAAGTCATATGAGGTATGGATAAAAATAATATCCTGATCCAGTCTTCAGACTTTTTATCCCATCCATTTCAAAGATACTACTTGCAAATTGAAAAGTAATTACTCTTGCAAGTTGAAAACTAATTACCTTTGCCTTTATGTCCAGGTTATGGGTTTAGCTTTAAGATAAAAAAAAAAAAAAAAAAAAAAAAAAACCTGTGGCAAGACGTCTTCTGGTATTCTGTTTCAAATGGCGGCTTGCCTGTTTATCTCTACCAGAGGGATCTATTTTGCATTGAGCTTAATGAAACATGTGTGTCTAAATTCCTTAAGCACCTTCAAAAATCTCTGCTATTGAGTATTATGATGGGTTTCTTTATATTGCCTGTCTCTGAGCTTTCTGAAAATTGACATGTGTTGACTGATATCTTCAAAGCTGTTGGTTGTATGTGACTTTCGGATGGGGTAGTTGGGACATGTTTGTTCAGTATGAGGGCATTATTTGCTTGTGTTCTCTCTGCGTGGAGTTTGAKGCTTTATATGTAGCCAAAGAATTGGCAGTACCCCTGAATAAGGTCAGTGACTCCGTATAGCATGGAGTGAATGTTGCTCCATGATTCCTATCATTTTGGATAGGGAATAGAGTTTCTGGATAAAGAAAAGTGGCACCCCGTGAAGCGGTAGTAAGCCAAACCTTAATATGATGATTCCTGATTGCAACTTCAGGCAGATGTTGGCCTCCCATTTGGGGGAAGGGTTGTTTTACTCCCGCYCCTAATTCCTTTTTCCTCAAATAAGCTGGATGCTGTTGGGCTTCTGAGATCATGGTATTAATGTTTCCCTATCAAAGAGCCATTTTATTTTTACAGTGTTGGTGGTTTGCATACTGCTTGGGGTTTTCTCTGTTACAGGCTAGATATTTTGTACATTATGGTGTTTCTGTATAGCCACCAGTTTCTCGGTGGCTGGTCAGTCTTGCTTCATTCCTTTTGTTTCCCATATTCCCTGAGGTATGATGTCCAGAACTGTGCACAGTACTGTACCTGAGACCTTGCCAGAGCAGGGTGGAATGAGGAGATACTGTATACGAGGAGCAGAAGTCAATGAGCCATCACTACATTGTGCATTTACACAGTTGTCTTGTGCTAGGTGTGTTGCTTTGTGCTTGTTCCTRCTGAATTGCAGCAATTCATTTCAGCTTACTTTGTCAACTCAACAAGTTCCTTTAGAATTAAATTCTTGATTCGAAGGCATCTGCAGCCATTCCTAGCTTGATGTTAACCTTATAATTAATAAAATAAAAAAGAAAATATTAAACAGTATTGGTATCAGAGCCTTCCCGAAGCCCCACTTGTTACTTGTTACATCCTTTCAGTTTAACAGAACTGTCGCTCACCATCATCAAAGTTTGCAACTACTACATTGTTGTTTCATGTATACGCTATTTCTGAAACTTTAATCCTGGACAGTGTCAAAAGTCTTCCTAAATTCCAAATTTAGTGGAACAATTGATTGTCCTCTGTTTGTGAGGCTTTTTAGCATGTAAATGAAGGAAATGTATTTTTGTCTTGTGAAGATTTATCCTTGATAAATAGTARGTTTTATCCAACTAGAACTTATCTCCTAGTTGCTTACAACTGTTTGATTTTTTGTTCTGGTGCCTTTCAACCTCACGTTCTCCCAGCAGTTCTTCCCAGTTGGTCAGCACTGAATCTAGAAGAGCTTCTGCTCAAGTTGCTTTTCCTGTCTGCCTTTTTAAAAGCTCTCATCACATTCCAGGAACGTACAGGATGGTCTGAATCTTACCATAGGTCTTTCTGAACAGTCCCTCAGTACCTCCGGTTTGTTGCTCTGGGGGAAACTAATAGTTTCARAAATGCTTGATAAAACAACCCTGTCCTTTTTCCTGTCTTTTATGAATAGGGTCATCTTTCTCTATTCAATATTGCAGACTTTTTAAGAAATCCATTGGTAATGCAAGTGGATATTTATATCTGTATGACCAGTTGACTCTCTAAGTTTGTTCTTCTGTTTTTTCAGGTTGCTTTGTTTGTGCAGATTAAGTAATTTTAATTATCTTTTTAGTGGGGATACCTTGCCACTTAAAGGAGATAGTTTGCTACTCTTTGTTTTCAGAGGCTCTTTGGGATGGGAACAGAAGGGACATAGTAGGCCATAGTTTACAGAGGTGTTGTGATCATACTGATGGGTACTTCTAGCCAGCTGGCAGTAATGTAACAGATTAGACAGTCTTAAATTTAAAGATGATTGCCTTTCCAGTGACTTACTTCCATGATTTCCATTTGTAATAATTTGGCAGCACAAAAAGTGGTGCTGAAGCAGGAAAAGATCTAGTCCTGTAACTGTATACATTTTAGAGTCAGAAGAAACTAGATGAGCGCTTAACCGTTAGTGTGAAAATAGACAGTAGGAGAACACAAAAAATCTGAAGTCGACCTGTAACTTCTAGAATACTTCGGGGCCTGTGAGGGCTTTAATGCAATAGGTGTGCAACCTTGAGTACTTCTGTTGTAACTTGCTTACTTTGGCACCTTCTTTTGAGGGTACTTGACTTTCAATTAAGTTGGAGAGATGTGCCAATTCAAATAAACAAAGTCACAGCATTAGGCTGTTTTTCTAAGATAAAGTGAATTGAAATAGTTTTCCAGGATAGTAGTCCCTTTCATCAAAAGATTTCCAAATAATGTTTACAGATGGAGAAACTGAGACACAAGCAAGTTAAACAACTTGCCTGAAGTCAGTCTGGGACAGCAAGTTGATGGAATGCAGGTATTCTTGCATCTGGTTTCCTTTTGATAGTCACTAAATTACAACTCATTCTACAGTGACAAAGATAAATTCACAGGGAGTTCTGCGCAGCATTGGTCAAACAAAGCATGGGTTCGAGGGAACATGCCTTTTTAGTCACTAGGAGGTTGCCAAAAATCTTTTCATATGCAGAGCTGCAGGTGTGTGCCCTAGTTTGTTCTGCAGTTCCACGTAGGAAACTTTAGACAGCCATGAGGATAGCTTGTATAGCTTGTATTTGAGGTGAGGAGCTTTGCTGCTAAGAAGTCCTTCTCAGGCAACAATTATAGCTAAAATACACAATTTAGTCAGTTGATAGGTCAAATACACTTGCAACCCCTTTTTCATCTTACCTTTTCCTAAAGCATGTTAGGCAGTGAACCTGTTGCTCTGATGGCTAGAGAAAAGGTGTTTTCTCCTATGGCACAGGAAAGCTGGAAAGTAGCGCTTATCCTGATGTCCCAAGCAGATTTCCTCCACTCTGGTGAGCATTCTGTCAATATTAAAATGACTTTGCTAATAGAAGTGCTCTTCCTTGGTCATCAAATAGCACTCTCTTGAACTGGCTTGTTCTTGCTATTTTACAGAAAAACTTGCCCCAGCAGACGTCAAGTTAATTATCTTCCTGAAAGATTCTGTAGCCTCTGATGTGAGGATGGGAGGCCAGCCATGTCTGACACCCTGGGCCTCATGGCAGTCATGCCTCACATTACATTTGTTCATCTGATAGTCTTTTAAGCCTCTCTTCCTGTTGTAACAGGCCCTTCTGCTGCTTTCTTGCTTTCAGACACCCATAAACAGCAGCAGCACGCTGTCAATTTGTCAAGCACAGGTTTCAGTAGGCTGCTGCAAGGGTTAGATGGTATGGCTTGTGTTCAGCACCTGGGGCTTTGTGGGTCTCCTGTCTGAGCTGGAAGATTGCTGAGAGCCTTATCGTCTAGCGGGGTTGTAATGCCTAATCGATACACCCTGACCCAGCTTTGGGTGGTCCATATGCCAGCTCATGTTTCTTCATTTGAGCACGCAGAGGGTATGTGCACATTGTGCTCTTCCATCACCTTATTGATCTTGTTAAGTGTTTATGCTATTGCTAAAGACAGTCTTGTTGGGACAGGTTGTACAATATATGCTTCCATACTGCTAGATATCTGTGATGACCTTTGATTATGCCAGTTGGCTACTAGTTCATCATATTGAGAAATTCATGCTCTAATAACGATCTTTAAATTGGTGTACGGCACATCAACGTTTAACAGAAATTGTGYGTTGGAAACGTAACCATGCAGATTAAACTATTCTAATTCTTTTTTTACTTGTAGATGTGCCTTATTTATAGAGCAGCAGTAACAAAAATCACATAATATTTTCTTCTCACTATTACTTATACCATCTAACACTGAAAATGAATGTTCTTAAATACTCTACTTGAATATCATAGAATCAGTAAGCTTGGAAGGGACCTCTGGAGATCATCTAGTCAAACCCCCCTGCTCATATTTTACACCAAAAAATGGCTCTGTTGGATTCATACCTTTAGACAGTAAAACTAAACATACTGTTTCCTTCTTACTTCCAAGAATAACTGAGATATGTCTTTGAGTTCAGAAATTTCCATCAGTACTTCCAGCTGCAGGCCACAGTCCTGTTCTGATACAGTGTGTGTTGTGTAGTGAGCCCCTAGACAGTTGCTGTGCTCCTTCTGAAATTTCAGTGGTGGATTAAGTAACTTTTCTATAAATGCCCTTTAGAAAGTACTTCAGGTCTGTTGTTTAATAAATTGTTCTTGACTATTACTAAATATAATTCCCAATTTTAATGAGGCATCTTATATCAAATTCTTGTTTAAAATAGAATGAATTCCACATACCTTCTGGTATTTATATATCAGGGCTCTGATTTCATAAGCAATAAAACGAATGTACCAAATCATCTGACAATCCACTTGGATCAACTGAAAGCCAAATTTTTTAGTAGTAGTTCAGATCTTACCTCTGATAGTACATCCACAGAGAATTTAGCCCTTAGTATCTAACACTATTTGGACTTTTCAATAGTTCCAATAAATTATTGAGATGTGGGGAAAGTGCTAATCATCCATTAATGTCATTTTGGAAGGAGGCCTCAATTTTAGTCTCGAGAGTAGTGTATTAGCTGTGTCCGGCCTGACACTTGGATAAGATGCCTGGCTGAAAAATCAGTCTTAGGATTGCACAGAGTATTAAAAAAGAGAGGATCTGTTTAATTTTACTTTGAATTAAAAATAATTTCTTCCCAGTCCAACTGTTTTATGCTAGGAGATAAAACTATAGGGTATTGAATAAAGCTGTGCATCTTCAAGGAACCCCTGCCAAAACAAAGGATTTATTTTCACCCTTTTTCTTACTGTAACTGCCAATGAATGATGCTGTGATTTATATTATGAGTTTCATCCACCTGAAGAAAAAAAGCTAGATTTTCTTTGTTTACATTTAGTTTTTTGCTTTTTGATTCTTGTGCATTATTTTAAACAGTGTTGAAAATACTATAAAATTATTTTTAACATGGGGAAAAAAACATTTTAAATTTTGAGATTTAAGCTGTATTAATTAGGAGCTTGATTTAGGATCCGTTGGTAAAATGGATGGAAAACTTGTGGATTAACTTTGGATCAGCTCCTATATCTGTTGAAAAGGAGGAAGCTTGTCGCTTGTTTTGTGTTCTTAGCTGATGCTAGCTGTTCCTGATTATACTGATATTCAGTGAACTCTAATTTTAATTTTCTTTACTTCCTCCTCTTTTTTTTGTAAATCGGTCATTCTCTGCAAGCACTCTGTTTTGTCAACAAATACACTTTAAAGTCTTTTTCATCTGCATGCATCCCAAAAGTAGCATTCTTATTTTGGTCTTACAGATATTTTATTCCCTCTGTCCATGGTTACTGCATGGGTAATATCAACTCTGAATTCAGTAATTTTTTGGAAGATATCTGCAAATATTAGCTAGCTGAGATACCACAGCAGTGGCAATATCTCCTACTTACTTAGCTGATACTTCTAATTGAATAGATAACAAAGTATTCTTTGCCCTGACCTAAATACCTTCGGGCCCACTCCTGCATTTGGCTGAATGCCCTCACTTTTCACCTGATTCAGGACACCTGGCAAAAATAAGTGTTTTTGCAGCATCCCCTCATAGCCTACTGCTTGTGTCTTCAGTGGCTACAGGAGGAACTCTCCATGAATTTAGGCTTGTGACAAATCTCAGAAAAAAAATATAATCAAACCTCTTTTAGATAAGGAAAGTGAAGGGAATGCTTTCTAGGGAATGTCTTGGGTCTCTTGACTCTACRCTGTGGCTGTGTTTATAAGACTAGTAGCTGAAATGGGCCACACCATGCTTTCTGTACAGGTTTTTCTTACATTAGACAAAAAACTCTTTGTGGTTGATTTTATTCAGAACTCTTCCTCCTCTGCCCCTTAATTCTGGTTGTTAAGAAAGATATAAACATTCCCTCTTTCACACYGGCCAGATCTGATTTTCACATTTGAAGTTACTACGTCAAAGAACTTTGGAAAGGTTTCTCGTGAAAGACTTTAGTTCTGCTCCCTTCTCAACTGCAAAATTTTTATTGTTCTTGTTACTAATTTAAACTAAATTTTCATCTCGGTAGCAAGACTTGACCTGGAGAGTGTTAGGCTGGTATTCCAGACACAGGGTTGTACTTGATGAGAGTGTAAAAGTGACAATCCTGCAGTATTCTGTGGCTTTAGGAACCTGCAGTGTGGATGGTGGTTGCATTTAATTTGGCCATTTATTTGATAAACATTTGGATTTACTGCCAAACTAAGGTGTGTGTTTTTGAGGAGTGGAAATTTGGTGCCATGGGTCAAAGCAGGAAGAGCATGATGAAGAAATGGTTTCTGAAAGATAATTTGAAGGAGAGGGAAGGGATTTGAAGTGTACAGGACTCTAGAGCCTTGTCAAGGGTGAGAATGCATACAGGAGAACACAGAATGCCTCAGAAGCAACAGTTGAGGGGAATGGGTCAAGGACTATGCAAAAGCACTTCAGGAGTGAAGTGTTTTTGATGATACTGTGCAAGTGTGTGATTCAGGGGAGTTCAGTGAGCTTTAGGTTGTTGGGCTCTGGGAGATGAACTCTCTCTCTGTCCCATAATTACAAATGTGATGTTGCTTTGGAGCTAGCAAGGAACACTAGTGACTTGGTGTGCATGTCCTGTGGGTATGGTCTGGTCTGAAGTACATGTGATATGACAGATAAAAAGCTAGATGTGTGATTTTTTGGAAGAGAAAATATGTGACAAACAAATGCTTAAACTCTGTACCTGTTGGAGCTGCAGTACTTGGCTATTTGAGAGGAATCCTAGTTGAGAAGCTTGTGCCTGTTTGGGCCCTGTATTTTTTGGAATCAARGCTGCTGTTTTAGGCTATAAACCTTCCTTGATTGCTGTTCAAAATGTACATTAGTGTGAATGTGAATATGATCAGCCGGAGAGCTGGGTAGGGGTGATGTGTTCTGTGTTGTGTTCTTTATTGAATTTAGCTTCAGTCCTTGGGCAGAGTTGAGATGAGTCTCATTTTGTTTTGATTTRTAGGTTGAAACACTGATTCCTGGCAGCATCTGCATTCAGGGCAACAATTCTGTCCTGTTATGGTTGAAGGAAAAAAGCTGCACTTAGTAAGTGCAGATTGCTTTGGGTACTAGGTACAGGGAGGCAGCATAGTCGGTTGTATACTCCAGCTACGGAATTCTGCATTGCTTGCTGGATTSCATGTATGCTTGCTCTTGCTGTCTGCCCCTTTGTAGAATAGGCTGCAAGGGCAGATTTAAAACTGAATTAGATCTTAGGGATACTTCAGCTGTATTTAAGTCTTATCACCCAGGTCAGATACGTCCCTGCATCAGCACTTACCTAAAACAAAGCATGAACTGGTCAGCAGAACTGCCCTCGCTGTGCATTAGTGCACATCCTTCTTAATTGTTTACAGATCTAATATTAAAAAAAAACAAAAAAAACCCCCAAAAAACAAAAAAAACAAACAACAAAAAAACCACAACCCCCCTTTTTCTCGTGTGTGTGTGTCTATGTATGTATGTGTGCGTGCTGCAGTCTCCTTAAGACTGCCTTTCAAACAAGCTAGCTAATTCATCACTGCCTTTGGAATAAACTGCTACGTCACTGATAGCGCTTGGCATGTTACAGTGCTGGGATCAATGCAGGCTCCTAGCTGTGATGTGCGTCAGGTATGTGTCTATAATGAATGCTTTTTTCTTAGAGGCTAGAATAAAGGAGAACAGTGAAGGCTTTCATTTTGTCTAGCAGCGGGCCTGGGGACTAAAGGGGGGGATGGCTTTCATACGTTGGTTGCCATTTGTGTTCTGAGTAGTATTATGTTTAGGAAATGAGCTTTCTAGAGCGTGTGCGTATTTGGTGGTAAGTATTGTATCAGAATGACACATCCTTGTACAGCATATTTCTGTAGGGGTGTTGCAGCAAATCAAGTCCATTGATCTGGTAGTGGTGATTTCAGCTGGTAGCAGACATGATTAATATTTTTAACTGGTGCTGAAGCTGCTCCTCTAAAATCAAGCTGTGCATAGCTGTAGGGTTTGTCTCCTTGCAGCTGCACTGGTTTGAAACTGGACTCGGGGCTATGGATAGTGTTTTTGGAACAGAGGCAAATATTTGGGAAATGGATTTAAAAGAAAAACTGCCTGAAAAATAAAATTTCAATTCCACAATGTATGTATGTAGGGGTGTACGTGTGTATATTTTTACATACAAATTTTAATCTTGAATCAGGATTAAAAACTGAGGAAATATAATGGAACTGTAGATCCTGCAAGTATTTTATTTTGGAAATGATGAAATATACCGTTTTCTGTATGAAATGCCTGCCCCATAAAGTCACAGAATGTCTGGTGGGTTTTGCTGATCCTGTTTAGGGATGACCAGTAGAAAAAGCGACATATATTTTATCAAGGTGCGTCCACAGGTCCTGAAGTGTCTCCCATTATGATGCCTTGGTTGGAGCTAGTGAGGAACACCCTGGTCAAGTGGTGGCTCTGGGGCAGCCTCCTGCAGAGACAAAGGCGAAGTGGGAGCCGGGAACGGAGGACAGACTCCGGCTGGGGTCGTGCTGGGGGCAGGAGGCCTGCCAAACGCAACCAGCGCTGGCATATCCTTCAAGACAAACTGCTCTGTCCTGTATGCTTCTGTTTTAAAATGAATTAAAGGGGAAATTTCTGACATACTTCCTAGATGGGCAGTCGGGACAATTCTTCAGTCAAAGAGGAAACAAAGGCTGACAAATGAGGAGGCATTTAGTTACCAGGCAGATATATAATGTGCCTCAGTACAGCCTGTTGGGTTTTTGTTGTTGTTGTTTTATATCTGAAAACAAAAGGAAAGTATAGAGCTGGATGGGATCCCAAGAGTCATCTGGGCTGTCCTTTTGCCCTCAAGATAGGGTCACCTGTATGGTACACCAGTCTTGATCAGAGGCTGTGCCAGCCTGGCTGTAAAACCTTTAATAATGAATGTTCTACAAGCGCCCTAGACAACCACTTTGTCCACTGCTTTAATTGTCAGTGTGACTAAAACGTTCTTCGAACATATTCTCCCTGATACAGTTTAACTCCATTATTTTCCATTTACAGTGGGCATGAATTTAAAAGTTGTTCCTATCCTCTTTTCCTGTATTTGAAAACTGCCGTTCAGTGTCCTGTCAGTCTGTCGTTCTCCAAAGTTGACAGTCCTTTCACTCTTCTCAGCTTTACTTCTTGGGGTAACTAGAGCCTGATTGCTGCCATCTGCTTTTTGACTGTGTCCCAGACTGCTCCCAGTAGAGAGGGGAGCAGGAATACTGCATTGTATCTCTTCCATCTGACACTCCTGGTCACTGATTCCTGTACAAGAGCTGTTATACAACAGCACGATGTTGATGCAGGTCCAGTGTGTGATGTGTGGTAAGCTGTGGCTTCTCTTCTGTGGCCTTCCACCATGTCAGCCACAATGGGACAAGATGCTGTATGTTTTGTGCCTGTGTGTGTCTGTAGTAGGGACTGAAGTTCTCCATCTGTTTGGACTTGGAAGGGGTTGCTCCTTTACACTCTGTTCTTTCTCCAGGTATCTCTTGTGTGTTTTCTGGTCAGGAGAGCTTTTTCCACTGGGACTTTCTTCTTCCCTGCCACAGTGTGTCGCTGTTCCCCTTTACCCTTCTTCTGACAACACTTGAAGAAATTGGATCCACACAGAACTGTGTCCCTGCACTTTATCAGACACACGGCATTTTGTTGTTAGCTGCTTATCACATCTGACTATTCTTAGTTCCCTGTCTGCTGCAGTGACCTCACCTTGCTCTTCAGGGCTCTGGGTTGCTTACTGTCATCATATTAATGTGACTTTCTCCTCTGGGTGCATGCTCATTTTTTGAGTGATCCTTGGATGCCTGTATAGGTGTGGCTCAGACCCTTGGAATGTGCATGCAACAGGTAAGGGCTGTGCTGCCTGCATATGGCCCTATGCTAGGACAGATCTAAATGTTGTGAAACTTTGAAATGTAATTCAGTTGCTGTGTCTGGTTTTGATCCAGGTTTGAATAAGGTTCATTATTCTATTGCTGCACTCATTGCCCTCGCTCAACCTTCCTCCCCTACCCAGCATTTGCAATGTAGCTTTTTGTATGTAGTTAATATTGAGTAAMCATTCTTCCTGTCTCCAGTGGCGGTATGGACCCTGCAATGCTAGAGTGTCTTTGTCTATGAGACTGTTTATCCTTACAACACTTGATGATCTCATTCTCCATGTTATAGATAGAGAAAGTGAGGCAGAGAGAATGTAAGTGACTTGTCTGGGGTGTCCGAGCTTCCAGGTTGGGCTCCAGCATGGTCTGTTGTCTCGTGTCTGGATCACCGCTGTACTCTGTGGCTGCACAGACTGTGTRTCTGACTTTCCTCACTTCAGTTCTGGAATACTTTCCTTTTCACCTCCCAGCCCCYGTGAAATCTGATCTTTTAAGGTGATTGAATTCTTTGGGCTAATTGCCCTCTGAGCAAAGCTAGCTGCTGAGGAGGTGCTTGCCGGTTCCCTGTGCAGTTCAGTGTCCAGCGGAGCAGAGTTGCTGTGCGCGCAGATGGACTCTGCAGCTGGCGGGGAGGCTGCGCAAGCTCCGCTTCCCTGCGTGACCCTGCTGTGGGGAGAATGAACTGGGGCTCACTATTGCTGTGCAAAGCCACTGTGCAGCATGCAGGCTGCAGCAGCAGACCTGTGTGTTAAGCCTGATTATATAACCTATAGATCATTTTCTCTCTTTCCTGATCAGCTGCTTTCCTCTGAATGCAGAACAGAGAATCTCCTACCCTCTCTGAGTGCACATGCTGCGTCACAGGAAAAAAGAGTGGCTGAGAGAGCGGGTGGTGGAAAGCAAGGGACAAAGGTTAAAAGATTGAAGCAATCAGGGAAGTGCCACTGCTTCAAGGAAAGCCCTATGAATGCAGGAGGCTCTTTGCAGTTTTCTCCTGCTGGATTTTAAGCTGCAGCATTGGGGAGAAAAAAAAATAGCAACAGCTACAACAGACGAGCTGTAAGCAAAAATAAAATCTGGTAATTCCTATACTGAGACAGCATGGAGGATTCTGCAGATGAGAGTCAGGAAATGAGATATCACATGCTGCAAAGGTAAGAATTCCTGATATGATTGTCTACTGATAGCAGCATCTGTCTTGGACTGAGGTAATTGGGAAATCTATGTATGTACTGGAAATCTATGTTGATATTTTTCCATGTTAATTTTACCTTAACTGGAAAGATTTCAGGAAGATATCTGTATAAGGTATCTGTGCATGCAGTCTCTGAGAAAGGTGCTGGACTGCACTGTAGTTGGAAAATAAGTGCTAAAAAGTGTTTGAGTTTCTGCACAAATCTTAACYTCTGAAATGTAAGGATAGATCAGCATTTAGAAAGTTGGTACCTAACTGCATTTGTGACCTGGTAAATAGTAGGGATAGCTGTTACTAGCTCAGCATTTATCCTGTTCTTAGAGCTCAGTGTTTGCTTCCTTGCTGCCCTGCTTCTTCCTCATTTTACCCTGAAAAAAAAAAAAACTCTCGATTATAATGTGCAGCCTGTAATTATTAGTAAATAAACTTAATGTTCTTGGTATACTTCCAATCACAAATTAAACTGAACTCCATTTGCTTATAAACAAGTACTTGTACTTCATTCTGCATGATGCAGTTCTGTTGCTTTGTTTGCATGGTCGGATTTTGTTGTCACTTAATGTGTAGCAGTATTGTGTAGTAAGTTGAAGTTGGCAGGATAGTTCGTATTCACCCATAGCCACAGATTCTGACCCCAAGATTTTTATATTTTTCTGTTTTTACTGAGGTTGCTCTCAGTAAGCGTATAATAATTGACCTGTCTCATTTATCTGTTGGACAGTGCTTCTTCTTTGCCATACTATGGAATTTCACCCTCTTTTGAAAGATATGGATTTAGTAGAGCTTAAACCTCAGCTATGTCTTTTTCTCTCCTTCTTTGTTGGCCCCATGCTTAAATTTCTGGACTGGGATTTTCAAATAGCAGTTAGTAAACTCTTGCTGATACGGGCGAAAATTAAGTGTGATACTGCCTCTGTGCAGTGCAGTTACCTGGAAGAAGGGAAAGTATAGAGGGGAAGTACCCCTCCACACATGTAATTTGTTCTTGTGCTCTTTTCTGGACGTCAGCTAGCAGCATTCTCTGGGACAAGTTACTAGGCTGGATATACTTTGGTCTGACCTGGTGCAGACATTCTTTTCCTTTTAAATGTCATAGAATGTCATTGGGAAATGTGCATCCATCTGGCTTATTTACGGCATTTTTTGAAAATCACCATTTACTATTGTTTCTTCTGTCTGTTATCTTTATTTCTCTCACTCTTGGCTTTGTGGATGGCTTTTAAGGTSTCTCTGACTGTGCTTGGAACAGGTTTTCACTCAAAATTTCTGTTCCTTGGAAGACTGTCATTACTTAGAGCTTTTCACCAGCAAGATCACTTGTCATGGTACTATCTTACATGTGTGAGATAGATTGATGTGTTAATGCAGAATATTGGATCTGAATTTCAAATGCTGCAGCTATGCTTTCTTACTGGGAGAGTCTGGAAGACTGTGAAGACTTATGGAAGTCTTCACAAAAGTCAGAGTCCTACTTCAGTGGGACTTTACAGCCAAAGTAGATGGCATACACAAAAGAGAAGGGGAAGGGAATATTCACTTCCTGCTGTGTATGGTAGATAAACATGTYTTTAGAGTCAGATCTGGATACTGATCTTTACTTACCTGAAAGATCACCTTTCCTTTCCAGTACAATTCGTGGTTGTTTGTACCAAGATTTGGCATGTATCTTTTCAAGTATGTTGTGTTGGTCGATTTGAATCGAGATCCTGTGTATTAATGTGTCCTGCAAAGTACAGCATAGTCTTATTAGTACCATAATTACTAACACTGGAAAGGCTAGCAAGAGAAGAGTCTGTTTTTAACTTAAATACTAGCTACAGTTCATTCAGGGCTTCTGTGCTAGCAAGATGTTTAGCCAAAGTACTGGTTTGTGGCATTAACTRTGCTTGTGCTGAACAGTTAAAGAGGATCTGCATTCCAGCTAGATAAATTTTTATTATATCTGCAGGCTATTTATGAGGGAAACTTGAAGGGGAGTTTGTGTGTTTCTTCTCAGGCTGTTTTCAAATACCTTGTTCAAGCCAGGGTGCTCCAAACCTCCTTACAGGTCAGTAAACTTAGCAGACGCAGCTCTTGGGCTACCTTGACTTCCTGACTGTATTCGGAAGCAGATCTCTAGACGATGCATGTGATTTGTCCTTGGGTTCATTTCCCTTCCTGCCCTGGCAATTCTGCTCATTTTCTGCCCATCTAATTGCATTTCCCAGTGGAGTTGCTCAACAGTATCAGCCCTTCAGCAGCTGACCAGGCCAGAGGTTATGACTGTTTCAAGTGGTTGCAGGTCACAAGTGGCTAGTGGGGACAGACACAGCTAGTTACACAGCTGCTCACATGACACTGACCCTGTTAGGGTATGCACCTGTACAAAACATTAAGTAATTCTTAACACCTTCCTAATAGTCATTAGTAATGTCTGTTCTCCTACAGAAGGGTTTAGAAGGAAGGATTTTGCATCAATGTGTTTGTAGAAAAGAACCTGTTAAGGAAAGCATGCTAGTTGCAATAAAAACAAAAACTGGTAAGCAACACGGTGACCTAAAAGGTAAAGTTTCAGTGGCTTTAAAATAAAAAGCAACTATTTTTATTGTCCCCATCAAGCTGCGCTACAGTAGACACATGATGCAAAGAGTAGATCTCTCTGTATTCTCTCACATTCCAGCTTTGTAAGTGTTAGCAGATCAAGTCTGGTATTASTTGCAGAAGCAAGGGCTGATTTGTCCGTGTGTTACTTCTGAAGTAGTCCAGGAAAGTCCCATTTCCACGCGGGTAGACAGTGGCAGAGCACGCAGTTGGCTTTTGCTGTAACTTGATGAATCCATCCTCTAGCTGTGAGAGCTTCTGAAGAAGTGATATTGTTATTAAAGACCAGATAATGAAAAAATCCATGGAAAATGCTTTTGAGTAAACAGAAGTAGTAGGATCTTTCATTTACAACTGGAGACTTATTTGCTGTGATTCTCAAATAGATTTTCCTTGTAGAGTCTTATCTTAGTAGATTGTCATACCAAATCCAGAAAATGTTGTCGTTTCTCAGTTTTTCTAGATGAATTGAAAGCAATGTGATGAGGTGTTGTTAGCTCAATTGTTCGATGTGGGACAGTAATGTGCAGTGAACACATTTTTACTTCTTTGTATATAAAACATAACCAGGATTTCCCCTGATTTTTACTCAGGCTGAGATAACTGAAAGATAGTTAGACAAAACAAAATCATCCCTCTGAAAGCTAAGGAGAAGGCCATAGTGGGCTGGAGTCAGGGAATAATCCTACTTGTTTTGGTGGGCAGCACAGTCAAGGGGAAGTTTACAGAATTTTCACATATGGTGCTCTAGTCATGTACATCTGCTTTGGAGTCAGCCAAGTTGCTCTTTTCTGTTTCCTCCACGTTTCCTTAGGCCCAGTATGTCTGGTTTACATCTTGTAAAACAAGGCCGGGACAGGAAGAAAGTTGACCTACAGCGGGATTTCACTGTGGCTTCTCCAGCAGAGTTTGTTACTCGTTTTGGAGGGAATAAAGTTATTGAAAAGGTAAGCTACTGATGTTTCTGACTGTATCATATTGCATTCTTGTTCCCTTCCCTTGAGCTATGGCTTCCTTGCAGTACAAGGCTCTACATTACAAATAAAAAAAATATTAACGTTCCTGAACTTGAAAGTTGTAGTTCTGCTCGTAATCATCTCTTTTCATTTTATTGTAAATGTGGTAGATAAACCTCACATTTTAGCTTGGTGTGATGAGAAAAAAATCTGAGTGAGCTAGAGCACTTCTGCTGATACAGGAGGATTTATAAACATAAAATAGACTGGACAAAACTAAARAATATATTTCAAGACTATAATCATTTAACAGATGAAGTCTCTTTTTATGTGTTGGCAGGTACTCATTTCAGGTATGGAAAGGTATGGCTGCTCATTATATTCTTCAAGTGTTCCCTTCTGCTCTTTAATCAAAACAAAGCGTAATATGTTAAAGTCGTTATGGCCAAGCAAGAGCTGATTTCTGAACTGATTGATGGGGCATAGAATGCTCTTGTTGAACTGAAAGTTGACTAAGGAAACCACAATGAAAAGAGTCAATGAAAGAGTTCACAGAGGGAAAAAAAATCATTGCTGTTCAGTGTTTTGTGTCATTTAGGCTTTCTTCCTTGCTTCTAATATCTTCAGGTCCTGATAGCAAATAATGGGATTGCAGCAGTGAAATGCATGAGATCCATCCGACGCTGGTCCTATGAGATGTTTCGAAATGAGCGGGCAATCAGATTTGTTGTCATGGTGACTCCTGAGGATCTGAAAGCAAATGCAGGTGAATTGTAAAGACTAGCAAAGATGCATGACCGTCTGCTTGCACAGAGCTGTGTGCACACATGGATGCAAGAAGTTGTCTGCGTGTCCGGTACACTGTGTGTCATTCTGTCGTGCCATGTACCATTCAATGGTACCATGTACCGCCATGATTTAACACTTTAATTTGAAAGGCGTGCAAAGCACCAGGCAGATAATCTTGTATTAGCTATTAATTCAAAACCTTTTCCAGATCTGATTGGATCATTTTCATCTTAAATAGTCTTAAATTTATATTTCTAGGTTTGATTCTGCATACTTGCTTACAATCCATAAGCATTCATATACTTCGGAAAGTACTTAGTTTAGTAGGCTTTTCAGATAAATAGTTTTGATTAACACTCAGTATCTAAGGCAAATTTAGGTTAGATGTTTTTGTTTGCTGTGAATAGYAATTTTCTGGCTAAATGCTCTTCTGGATTTACAGCAGCCTGGTTATCAGGCAGGAATGTGAGGACTGTGATCCCCAATTTGAATGGAGAGCTGGCAAGTGTGTTTCTTGGGTGTTGTTCTGACTGTCAGTGTGACCTTGGCTAAAAGAGGATGATGAAAGAAAAACATTTTTAAAATGAGAGATAAACCTGAACTACTTTTCAGGAATGTTTGAATAATGTAAGGACAAATATTTCTATAAAGTGCTTTCAGGACAAAAGGTTAATTCTATGCTTTAGATATTTAATTATGTAACAAATATTTTTGGACCACTGGCGTGAATTTTTCAATGAAAGGAGATGGAAAACTAGATACAAACTTTAGGATTTGCTCATAGTGTAGATTTAGAGAGTTCTAGACTAGGTACCATTAAGTAGATTTACAGTCTAAATGTGATCTYCTTTGTGTTTTCAGAGTACATTAAAATGGCAGATCACTACGTCCCAGTTCCAGGAGGGCCAAACAACAACAACTATGCAAATGTGGAACTCATTCTTGATATTGCTAAACGGATTCCAGTGCAGGTGAAAAGTACCAAAGATAGTTTTCAAATCAAGAGGTAACACTAAGCAGTCCTCTCTCCTTAAATAAGGAGCTGTATCTTGGGGAAAAAGAGAGATCAAAGAAATGGACCTCACAAACCTATACTAGCGCCAAAAGGCAATAAATATTAGGATATAGCAGATTTCCCAGTGTGAATATTTGCAGGAGGTAGAAGGGTATTCATCACTTCCCTGCACTTAACTCCTTTTCAGGAACTTACTTTAGTAGTTGTCTTTGAGCACCTGTCTGCAAGATGCAGTACTCTGGCCCACTGAACTAAGCATACCATGTAATACAGGAGGCTGGTCTGGCTTATGAATGTTATGAGGCTGTTTCTGTTCAGTGGGGAAAAGAAAGACTTGGCGTTATCTATATGCTTTATATTTCTTGCTTGTTTTACCATAACAAGGAGTGAATTATGTTATGTTCTTCTGCAGGCTGTATGGGCTGGCTGGGGCCATGCCTCTGAGAATCCTAAACTACCAGAACTACTCCACAAAAACGGGATTGCTTTCATGGGTAAGATTACTTACTTCTGACCTTACACCTAATGCAGCTGAGTCCTTATCTTAAAATAAGTGGCTTGGATAGAAAATTGAGAATCTGAAACAGAGCCATGTTACGTAGTTTACGAGTGCAAGATTGGTGATATGTTCTTTCAGTACTCAGAGGGATAGAACATGCTGCGTGCTGAGGTAGTCTGTTTCTGTTAATTGAGGCTAACAAAACTATGTTAGAATAGACCCAAAATATTGTATAGGATTTCTCAGTAAAGGCCTGGGACTGGAAAACAAGTGTGGACATCCTGTTCCCACGATTCTTTTCCGTAAGGGTTGTAAATAAATGCTGTAGAGCATTTCACTAGCTTCTGTTAGGAAAGAGGCATGAACAAAGTCTAATCTAGATGTTGCCAGTGTTTAGACATGCTTGTTTTCTGTAGTAGTGTTTTCCACAGTTTCTTCTAAATGATGGTAYATCTTTTCATGGAGAGTATGCATGGATAAGGTTTGGATGTATGCTGTAAAATAGCCCTTCTTTGGGAGGAATGGCAGGTTCTCCAACATATCTTTGAATATTGTGAGAGATAAGATTAGGAGAGATTTGTGTTAAAGCTGATTGTTTTAAAAGCTGAACATCCTTTTGGTTAATTTAAAGAGGGTTATTGAAAGAGTGGAGATTGAAATGGGCAGTATATGAAGCTTGTGGTTTAGTTAACCCAAGGCTGCAGTCATGCGATACAATAAGCCTCATCTTCTGATGTACATGGTTTTGAAAACTGGGGTAAGGTTGTGGACCTGTGCTGTGTTTCAAACTAAAGATTGTCCTGTGATAAACGTTTGAACATAGTCTTCGGCTTGGGGGACAGTTGTATCACGTTCTGACTTCCGGTAGATATTTTTCTCTAATGACTTGACCTGTAGCTGCAAAAGTATTCTGGATTTCTGAAGAGAGGTGAATTTAAAAGTTGCATTTTAGTTGCACTTTAAATCTCTTACCAGTCATATGGTACAGTCTCATACAAGCCAAATTTCTAGTTAAATCAGGACATTGAATTATTATTTCAGTAGAATATGATGCATGCACTTAATCCCTGTTACTAGCTCCTGTCCTCTTTTTGAGAGAAGACACAGCTTGAGGAAGAATGTATGGACAGCTGCTGGTGCTTGGGCTTTGAGTATGCCAAGCCTACCCTTCAACGAGCTGGGCAGTTAACAGTCATAGAAGCTACTGTAAGGTGCCTGCAGCTGCATTGGTGCAGTGTTCAACTGCCTTTTCTTCTGTCTTGGTCAAAAAGCAATCTAGTTTATCTGGTGTTAATTTCCTGGCTGATGTAAATTCAGTTCAGAAGTAGTGAGTTATACTAGTTGGAGTGTGGCATGTAGCAGCCCTTCTAAGTGTRATTATTTATCCCTCTTCCATGGAATCCAAACCTGTTGGCAGTTCCCTGGAATTTGATAGCTCGAGTCTCTCTCGTGAGTAGTTTTTGCTCTTTGCAGGTCCTCCAAGCCAAGCAATGTGGGCTTTAGGAGATAAAATTGCTTCATCAATAGTGGCTCAGACTGCAGGCATCCCAACTCTTCCTTGGAGTGGCAGTGGTAAGAATGAAATTCTTCTTTATATAAAGATCATTATAACCTTTATTTTTCTTTAACAAACCTAAAGTTTAGGAAGCATCTGTGCACAATAAAAGTCTCCTGTTGGATGTGTGCCATCGCTTTACAGATTTAAACTTCTATTATCCAAAGCTTAGATATAGTGACTAAAATATATATAGATATGTCAGGCAAGATTTACATGCCATTATCATGCTTTTAGTCTAACTGTACAGCAGCAATATCTGGTATTTCTGTATTCTCTACTTTTTTAGCATACAACATCTAGGTCTGGAGCATACAGCCAGTAATCTGYTTCTGCAGAAGCTCTGTTCAGTTTCAAAAGACTGTAAAAAAACAACTTTTGTCTCAGAATTGTACAGGATAAATAAAGGAGGATATAGCTATTGGTTTCCAGATGAAAATATCTGATTCCAGAAAAGAGACTATCTGTTTACATCCCRCATTCTCTTTTGTAAATACTTCCAGACTAGTTCTTTATAGAATTAAGATTTCTTTGTTTCACTGGTGTCTGACATGTGAGTTCTCATTGTGCCTGGCAGCAGAGTGAGCTAGAAGATACTGCTTGTATTTCAGGTCTTCGAGTGGACTGGCAGGAAAACGATCTTCAGAAGCGTATCTTGAATGTTCCTCAGGAACTATATGAAAAAGGTTACGTTAAAGACGTAGATGATGGACTGCGGGTAGGTGGCCAGAACTTGAGAACTATTTAAGATCCTGCTGCTTGTATGCTTCAAGAGAGCTAGACACTTAATAAACTTCTGAAGGGAGTGCGTTCTAGGGTTAGACTGTCTGCCTCACAGAATTGAGTCTTAGAAACTTGAAAGTTATCTTTCACATATCACCAGCCTGCATGCAGGTGTAGGTGAGAATTAGGAGAAAAAAAACGAAAGGGAACAGAATTGTACTTCAGTAAGGGCTCTCTTCTGTTTCTTGCTCAATGCAGGAAAAAGATGTTTTTGGTGAAGACTTATGACCTCACACTTGCATTTATCTTTTCTTGATTTTTTTTTCTTCTAAATTTCTTTGAGGAATAGAGTAAGAAATATTCCTGACACAATGCAGGAGATGATAATTTTTCTTTATGAAGAGGGGAAGGGATGTATGATTTGGTCGTGTTTTCCAGCTTTATCATTTTCTGTGTTATCCCAAAGCTTTTCTATGGGTTTATAAATTTGGAGCAYGTGAGGTACTGATGAAAGATTTGGTGATTGCTTCAAGAGGTTAGAGTTTTCCATAGTCAAAAAATGATGACAGTGGCAGCAAATGTTCCCTGATATTTTCCAACTAGAGGAACCCTCTCAAGCTGGGCTATTTGGTCTCTATCCCATATATGCTTAGGTTGCTAAATAGAAAAAGTCAGAGGAGGCGGAAGACATGAATCAGCAGGGAAATGATGATCTCTTCAGCTTGTTTCTGTGAACTTCTTGTTACATACCATGTTTTTTGCTGCTTTTGGTCAGGCTGCTGAGGAGGTTGGYTACCCTGTCATGATCAAAGCCTCTGAAGGAGGAGGAGGAAAAGGAATTAGGAAAGTTAACAATGCAGATGACTTCCCCAACCTATTTAGACAGGTAATTTTCCCTGTTCATTTGTATTTTGTTGTTTTACATGTTCAGAGTGGATCTGAGAGCACTGTATGGAAAGCAGTAAGGAATTGAAAAGGAGTATATTGTGTGTCAGAATCTGCCCATCTACTCTGAAATATGGATATTTTGCTAGGATTTCAGTATGTTTTCATATCTAAAACAGTTGTGAAATGTCAAAACATCATGGGAGATGCTGAATAAAACCAAATTCTGGCTCCCCCTCCCAGTAACTGTGGGCATTTGCAATGTGGCTGAAACATGAGCTTCTTTAGTTTATGGATTATTTAGGAAATCTGAGATAATAGAAACTGCAGGTAATTATAATGGTCTATGGTAAATATTAGGGATGCTCATTCTTTGGAAAATGAGTGTGGGTGACTGCAGCTAAAATGGTTATTCCCTTTCCCCCCTCTTCCCCCCCCCCGAAAAAAATCTGTCCATTTATATGAGGTAATAGTATTGCAGTTCTGTTGAGTTTGTGTGTGCGAGGTAGCATGGGCTGCATTAGCCCTTCTGAATTTGTTTTCCCTTTGTTCTGTGCTCTAATCTGATCTCCATCCTAGAGCAAATGATACTGAGGTTCTCTTACAAGCTGCCATACATTTGTCATTTCTTAATGATCTCTAAATTACCTAAGGAGAAAAACAGTTTTATTAGTATGTCACAGATCTGTAAAATGTTTTTGGAATAGATTGTTTTCGGAAAGTTCTTGCTATGTTTCTTTCTCCCTTAGCATAAAGCTCACATAAAGCTTGCCTAGATTTGTAATTTGTAGCTTTCAATGTTGTTTCCTGGGAGTAGAATTTAAAAGAAAGAGGGGATGGGCTTGCAGCTGTAGCTCGGTAGCAGCCCTCAGCTTTGTAATGCCTTGGATGTTTTTGAGCACATTGATCACTTTGTCTGTCCGTAGACTGATATTTTCAGTCTACAGAGACTTTTCTGAGAGTGTGACACATTTGGTAGTACAGGCAAGACTGCCCTAGTGGTTTACTGTTCTAACGTTTTTTTCCAGAAAGATGGCTGAGGAAAGGATTTTAGGCTAATGTCAGAATGGGAGAGGAATTTGGTTTGCATCTTACTGTCTTTGCTCTAGGTGCAAGCTGAAGTTCCAGGTTCACCGATCTTTGTAATGAGACTAGCCAAACAGTCCCGTCATTTGGAGGTGCAGATTCTGGCGGATCAGTATGGCAATGCCATCTCGCTCTTCGGCCGGGATTGCTCTGTGCAGCGCAGGCACCAGAAGATTATTGAGGAAGCCCCTGCTTCTATTGCGACTTCCGTGGTATTTGAGCACATGGAGCAGGTAAAAGTGGTTCTGAGAGCTTGCTTGACTTTGTGACATTCCAGAAACATTTTTTTTTTTTTTTTTTTTTTTTTAATGTTGCCACTAATTTTGTATTACTGAATCTTTTGAAAGAGCAATATGGGATTGTTTGTTAAATTACTTTATGCAGGGGCAAATGCTGACATTTCCAAAATTGATTCAGTCCACCATGTGCTGACAAACAACTGTAGAGCTTTGTTCAAAAATGCTTGCACTTTAAAAACAGGAGGGAGCTGTGTTTTAAGTGTGTATAGTCATATGTGCAGCAACCTACAGGAGTTTATAAATTTTCTAATGCTGAGCATTGTAAATATTTATTTCAAACCTTGCTCTCTGTAGTATAAATGAAATAATATGAAAACCAAAACTCCTGCCGTGTGCTTTTCTTCAAGCAGTTCTCCTTGTGCCTGTTGCAACTTTTTGGCTGCTTCAAAATGCCAGTGAAAAAGTCTGAAGTGGGTAGGGTGGATGAATAGAGTGTAGGCAACTGACCATGCGACCTAGAATTCAAATAGTCTTGTCCTGTATCCTAGTGTGCAGTGAAGCTTGCCAAAATGGTGGGATATGTGAGTGCAGGCACTGTGGAATACCTGTACAGCCAAGATGGCAGTTTCTACTTTCTGGAGTTGAATCCTCGACTGCAAGTGGAGCACCCCTGCACGGAGATGGTAGCTGATGTTAATCTGCCTGCAGCACAGCTCCAGGTGAGTCAAGACCCAGAGCCTGTACTTCTGGAGGCTTTCAGAGGCACACAAAATGTGGGATATTGTAGAGGTCTGAGCATGAAAAACCTGTTCTGCTGAAGCCTTAGTAGAAGAGGGGGCTGGACTCTTGTCTGAGTCACTGCCAGGGTTCAGTGTTAGAACCAGATCATGTGTTAGCATTATGCAGATGACTAGATGTAGGTACTGATAGGGGAGAGGATGTATAGAGARTATTAGAGAGTTCTATTGAATATGCAGATAGGTGATACATCTTTGTGTCTGTTGGTATAACTCCTCCATACTTCCTCCTCCACAAAAAAAACCCAACAACTAAAAGGTCTGTTCAGGTATTTCCCAGCTGTAGATTAATTTTCTGTGGCTGGAGCAAAGCCTGTGTTCCAAAATATTCTGCACTTCCATTATGACCGTTTCACTAAGTTGCAGTTCTACCACGTGACTCTTTCTGATTTGAAAGGCGAAGAGATTCTTCTCCAGTTGTTCCYCCTAGATCATTCAGGGAGAGCCTTACTTAAAAGGGATTGTGAAGACAAGCACTAGAGAAATAAAATAGGGGGCAGGAAAACTGAGTTTGGGAGAAGGTTTTATGTAAAAAGCCTGTCTCAACAAGCTTTGGCCATGAGTAGTTCAACTTTAATCTCTGGAATTCTTTTGTCAAAGGAGTTGGCTTCTGAGACTAGCAGAGCAATCAAATGCTCTGCCAGGTTTGAGCAGTGTATTGCCCACTCCAGTGCCTCCAAGGGAGAATGATCTATTCCCAGAGTTTCCAATGGCAAAGAGTGGGGAAAAAAGAGCAAACTTTATATTTTCAGCAAGTTTACCAGTTGCTTTAAGTTCAGGAGAGTGACTTTGGTCTTTTCAGTTTTGATTTGCTGTTCTTGACTTCCAAGGCAACTACTTCAACCTTTCCAACCTCTCATGCATAGCAGATGCTTCCTCTTTCTGGCTGAGGTTCCTGTCCCTTAATCTTTCTGCAACATAGGATTTGTACCTAATTAGGTACTTTATTAGATATATCTTGATTTTTGCCTTGTTCAAGGGGAGATCGTCACAGTGAGTGATGATCATACTTTATATGAACCAGCAGTTCTTTTTTGTTGCTGTTCTGATCCTAAAATTTTTTTAAAAAAGTCTTTYATCACTCTGTAGAAAGTGTTTGTATGTGCTATGGTTCCAACTGTCCCTTATGTCTCCCCTCAAACTCRCTGTTTGCTACCGTTTCATCTCCTTCCGCCTGCAACCTTTTCCATTTAAGATTGAATAACTTGGTCCTCTCCTCTCCTCTCTACTTCTCAGTCTTACTGTTTGGTCTGGTTGGGGGCTATAGGTGCTTTTCTGTTGCCCTATCCCCTACTTTTTCCTTAACCATCCCATTCTTAGTCTCTTGCTTTTTTTCTCCTATTCTTTCTTTTTCTTTGTGTTCACATTTGGAAGTTTATTGGGTTGACAGTAAAGGAAGCAGAATGTTGGAATGTCTTGTAGGCCGCTCTTGGCAAACAGTTAGTTGCAGGAGTGTTTGAATCTGGTAGCAATACTAACCTAACTTATACTTTCCCCTTTCTTATTTTGAATTTCTGCCCATGATAACCCTGCCTTTCTTGAAACTGCAAGATGTCTGTGCAGTGCGGAGACCAAGAAATGCCATCAAATTGAGTCTAGTGCCCTACAGACTCTATTGCAGATTCCTCTTCACTGTCCTCAAAGCACAGAGTTCACAGGAACCAGGTTGCATCAGAGTCTCCATAAGAAAAATTCTAAATTATGGTAGGCCTTGTCCTGCTGGGCATTGCATGGAAAAAGTAGCTGCTTGCATTTCCATAGTGCAATTTGTCAGCTTTATGCGGCTGTGGCTGAATTTACTATGCTGACTTAGCAGAAATCTCATGAATGGTGAAATTGTTTTCTTGCTAAACCTTTTGAGTAATTTGCTTTGAATTGAAAGTAGCAGCTTTTTCAGCTCTACCACCTAAGACATTTCAAAAGACGTTACCATTCAATAATGAGCAACTTTTAACGCCTGCAGGCTTGAAGAGCATGTGATCCCTTAGGAGCTCGTAAGCTTGAACAGTGAGATGTTTTCAGGCCATAAGTTCTCTGGCATACAGCTCCCTCTGCCTGGCAACCATATCATGACTTACCTTACTCTAGAGATTCCCAGTCCAATTACTATCAGTCAAGACCATGGTTGCCTTATTTCAGCACACAGGAGGAGCAAGATCATCTTTGTTTTGTCAGGCAGCTATGTGGCTTTGAACTGAGTGTGATCTCATCAGATTATTCCAGTAGCTCTGTATCTGTGTCTGCCAAGCATCCAGAGTTTTGTAACTGATTGGATTTTTTCCTCTTTGGGCAGTGTTCTTCCACGTTGCAGTTGCTAGATAGAATCTCATAGAAGGGTACATTGATATTGTAAACAGTTTGGTCTGTCTTTTAAGTGAGAATCCCATTGGTGTCTGGCTAGTAGTCTGCTGAAGCAAATGACTGAGCTAAACTTTCTGAACTGTAGGCTTTTTTTTTTTTTTTTTTTTTTTTTAAGTCCCAGATAATGAACAGAACAATTGGGATTTTATCCCATAAGGATACAGTTAGCAGCCAGTTCTGCAAATTTTGCAATTTGTGGTTGTGAAATTCCATACAGGTCTCCTACCACCACTTCAGGGCCTTCTGTCTCACTAAGACCTCAGTATATTTTTAACAGGTTTAATGCATGCCCACCTCAGCTGACCTAACACTAGTTGGCGTTCTCTGRAATCTTACAATCAAACAATGGAAAATAATAGCAGAAGGGCTCGATATGAATATTACACTCAGTTCAACTGACCTGAGTAATATGAATGTTCCAAGATGTGTCAGTGGAAAAAGCTCACATAAAACCGGTGTGCTTATTAGCGAGACTAGAATTGCAGCATCAGCTTCTAGGGGAACTAGTGGAATTAATCCTTCAAGGGGGATCTGTTTTCTGTGAGAAGAGCAACTTAGCTAACAGTGGTTAATACTTTTTTTTTCCTAGATTGCCATGGGGATTCCCCTCCACAGGATCAAGGATATCCGAATGATGTATGGTGTTTCTCCATGGGGAGATGTACCTGTTGATTTTGAGAATTCGGCTCATGTTCCCTGTCCACGTGGCCATGTCATTGCAGCACGTATCACCAGTGAGAATCCCGATGAGGTAAGTGTTTTAAATTCTGTAATTCCTGACTACGTTCTGATAATCTCRAGTCTTACTCCTGGGTTCAATTCCTGTTGCCCATTCTGAAAAGTTTGGCAGCAAATTTAAGCTTCCTCCCTTATCTCACTTACTTGGCTGTTCTGTAGACTGTAGTTAGAGACGAGAAGCAGATGCTCTGACACAGGAGTATCATACAGTGTCTTTATGACCAGTATTCCTTTACTTCTCCACCTTCTCAGGATGTAGTAGCACACAACTATGCCATAGAATTATAAATTCGTTCTGTTGCGAACTGATTGTTCCCCATACCCACTGTCATGATTAATTGCTAAGACATTACTGAACTCATAAAAGCTAAGGATTTCAGTTCCCTATAGTTTCTCAACTACAACAATTCATATATTGTTGTATTTCCAAGATCCACGCTGATGCTTTGGCACTGAACACCTTGCATTATCTCCTGCAGTACAGAGCTTTTCCTTGGATGTCTCCAACTCAGTACAAGTTCAGTCTGAATTTAGCTAATCTATATCATGTTGCAGCACAAAGAGGTGRTTTAGCTTTCACAACTCCAATTACTTCTCTAATTCTAGATTATTTACTTTTCCCTTAAGATGTATAGCAGTGTCTGTCTGTCTTTACAGGGATTTAAGCCCAGTTCTGGTACAGTCCAAGAATTGAATTTTCGCAGCAATAAGAATGTCTGGGGCTATTTCAGTGTTGCTGCTGCAGGAGGGCTTCATGAATTTGCTGATTCTCAGTTTGGTCACTGCTTTTCTTGGGGAGAGAATCGAGAAGAAGCCATCTCGTAAGTAGTCAGAAAAGTGCTAGAACTTTGGAAGCTGCTTGCTTTGTTCCTCTTTGGTCCAAAGTGCCATGGATAAAACCAGACTCCATATTCTAAGAGTTTTAAGAGGAGTCTCCCTCTCCACCTTGYTTGCCGTGCCATGGCCAGGCTTCTCATTCTGTCTTGCCTAAGCAGTACCAGTGTGTTGCCACCTACCTTTCTACCTTTAATTTTTCTTTTTAACTTTCATTTATTTTTTTCTTTTCACTTTCATCACTGCCTTGTTTGTCTGTTGCTTGAATTTAATAAAGCTACCCTTGTGTTGAAATCCCTCTTTGAAAACTTTCATGTGAAAGACTTCTAATAGGAAAGAACATTGATACCTTGATATGCCACTTCCTTGTAAACCACTGAGCTGTCCTCATATGGCATGGAATGTTGTAGCATCAGATCATAAGACAGGACTGTCTTGCCTGTTGTCTGTATCTTTCTTCATGCAGAACTTTTCCTTTACTGTGTGCTGAATGGGATGGAGACTATGTCTGTCTTTGTTATATTTGCATCTGTGTATGCATGCGRTAGGTACTTAGATGTTAATAATAGTGGGAACTCCTGATCTTGTAGCTGGTACTGGCTTTTTTTGGTTCATCCCAGGAGCAGATTGAAAGAAACCAGTACTCTTCCTAAGCAAGTTATATAGGATCTTGCTCCAGTGTGTATGCTCTTCTATTATTACCTTCATACTGTTTTTTCTAGAGGGATTTACCTCATGGAGAACTATCTGAACTTAGTAGGTTCCATGTTGCTGTTAGTATGAGACAAATATCTTTCTGTCTTTCAGAAACATGGTGGTGGCTTTGAAGGAGCTGTCCATCCGAGGGGACTTCCGAACCACTGTTGAGTACTTGATTAAACTATTGGAAACAGAAAGCTTCCAGCAAAACCGCATYGACACTGGCTGGTTGGATCGGCTCATTGCTGAGAAAGTGCAGGTGCAACTTCTTGCTTTACAAGATTACAAACTGGAGAGATTGAGTAGGTGGGGAGGAAAGCTTGGTGCTTGTTGGTTGCTAGAGGACAAGGATTTAGGAGTGGTTAATTTCCCCTTATCATTTGGAAAGGAACATTATCACTGGACTTGATTCTTATTATATGAAAAATCTCTAGTCATCATTTTGTCAGGGGAAAGTGGTCTTAAAACTGGCTGTAAAAGCCTCTTAAATGTAAATGAGAATTGAGGCTAGTATTTTTGTCTTACATTTCACCATCATCTGTCCCAAACTGCATGTGGAGCCTCAGGATTTGATCCTGGAAGAAAAAAAAAATAGTGTGTTTATTTTAAGCAATTATAGAGGTGATTGTTTCTGTATAGTGTTTGCATGAATGATACAACAATCAGCTTTAAAGATGGTCTGCCTTGAACCAGAAACAGAGCTGAGACTGATTCTTCAAGTGGATGTCTGTAATGGACTGAAGCTGGAGATATAGTTGTGTATGAGGATGAATAATATTTTCATAGAATCATAGAATCAGTAAGGTTGGAAGGGACCTCTGGAGATCATCTAGTCCTCTAGATGCAAAAAGTCCATCTAGCAACCTTCTTGCTCAGCAGGGTCACCTAGAGCATGTTAGAGTTGCATCCAGGCGGGCCTTGAAGATCTCCAGAGAAGGAGACTCCACAACCTCTCTGGGCCACCTRTTCCAGCGCTCCCTCACTCTCACAGGGAAGAAATTYTCCCTCATGTTCAGGCGGAACTTCCTGTGGTTCMAAAAAATCTTCCCTGTTATGTACTCTTTCTAGGCGGAAAGGCCAGATACCATCCTAGGAGTGGTGTGTGGGGCTCTSCATGTGGCTGATGTGAGCTTCCGAAACAGTGTCTCCAACTTCCTACACTCTTTGGAAAGGTAAAATTGCAAGCTGGTCTGTCAGGTGGCTGACAAGCAGATGGTAATCTGATTTTGGTTTCCAAGTTCTGTTCAAGTACAGCACAATCCAGGAACATAGAGAGCTGGCCAGTGTTTGCTGGCTGTTCTCTAACCCCAGGAAGCTGTTTAGCTAGTGGCTCAAGAAAACTGGCAGATATCTGTGCATGTCCCCAAAATATCCCCTGCCGTTTGCACAGATTGGTTTGGTCACTGGCAATTTTGACAGAAACTCCGAGAAACGACCCAGAAATGTGAACTTTGTTCTCTGTCTCTGCTGCCAGGGCAACATTAGGGAGTCTTGAGTCACCATGTATTGTGTTCTTCGTGTTTTGAAGATGAGTGTAATCTGCCAGACTTGACATAATTTTCCAAAATGCATGTTTTCCACTAGTACTAAGGAAACCCTCTTTGATTCCTGTTGGTTTTAAACTATAGCAGGCATTGTAAGAAAACTGTTTTAATATTCAGTTAGGCTAAACCTGGTATGATCCAGGCAAGTTCATTCTTAACTGAGCTCTTCCTCTGAATGTCCTGTGGCTAATGCCATATGGTAAATGGGGTTGAAGATAGAAAAGATGATTTATCGCTGTGTTAATTCATGCAACAAATTCTGTAACTTGGGCTGTGATATTCTTTTGCAGAATCATCTATAGGGGGAAAGTGGGTGAGTATGAAAGGGGAGAGCAAGTCTATGTGGATGGAGACAGATAGGCTGGCTTTATCAAAGTGGTAATTTCATTATTTGGTTAGGAGAGGTACRTACTTCTCCTAAGGAGAGATGGTTTATTGGCCCACTACATTTCTCTGCTCGTGTTTTCCATATTCTTGCACGCATCTTTGAACCTCCTCCGGCCCCTGATGGCCATTTTGTAGCTTTTGGAAAACAAGTTTTGTTCTCTATTTCTCTTCTAGGGGCCAAGTCCTGCCTGCTCATACCCTGCTAAATACTGTGGATGTGGAACTCATCTATGAAGGACGGAAGTATGTGCTGAAGGTATGAAGTATAGTGTGGAAGCCCATCCTCTTGCCACTGCTACTTGGAAATGCTTGTTTGTGTGCTTCTCTGGCTTAATCTTTGTAATAGATGTAATTAATGGAATTAAACTCTGTGCAGAGTTTTTCTCTGTGTTCATGGAGTTGAGAAATCTAGCTACAATTTCACTTAAGATGATACCCCATCACTTCTTTGTATTGTCACATCTCTGTGCATCTCTGTAAATGTTTTAATTTTTCAGGGGTACCTACTCTGTAGGTGGTTAAAAAAAATACTGTATTATAGAAAGATTCCTGCCTGTTAATTGCCTAAAATTTTCTGTTGATGCTTCTGAATGTGTGAATCTGCCATGTTGGCTGATCTAGCCCAATGTCATCAACATGATAGAATTTGTAACAATTTTTCCTTTTAGTTTAACTTTTCATTGCTACATGCAAAAAGCAATGCTAGAAATACTACTTAATGGCTGAAAAAAATCACGCATACAGAAGTTAGGAAATATTAGGCTTAATATTGCTTGTGCAGTCTCAATTGTCTTCCCTTAAGCAAACTTATTGTGCTGAAGTTTCAATGGCATGATCATATACTATTTTTTGCAGCTATAAGTTCTCTGCACTTCTGCATGTCAGATTCCACTTTATCTTGGCATCCCTTTGACAAGGAATAGAGAGGCAATAAACACCTCTAAACGCTTTATGTGACTTAATCCAACTTCAGGTGGGAGCTCTGTGTCAGAGACTATGATAGGATGCATTTCTTCAGGGAGAACTTTAGCTGCTTTCTCTGTGAGACAATGTCTCTCTCTTTTCATGTGATTCCCTTCATTCTGCATTTTTTTTTACTGCTGCAGATGATGATGCAGGAATTCAGAAATGAGCACTCTATTTAGTACACAACTGTGACTTGTATCCAGATCTGGGTGAAGAAGCAGTATATGACTGTGTAATCAAACCAGTACTATTAATGCGTAAATATGAGAGGACTTAATTGAGGTTCATGGACAATCTTAGTTCTGGCATCTCTGGACTACTAAATACTTGGTTTTGTGATCCCMAGTTTTTTTTAAACATTGTTTTTCAATCCAAGTTGAAAACAAATGGCTTATTTCTTATCCTTTTTGTTGTTACTGTTGCAAGGCTTGGAGAACTATCTGCATGTTATGACAGCCAAGGTAGTATCAGTATCATGTTTCTTTTATATGATGCCTCTCATTCTTGTGGATCTGCAGGTGACCCGGCAGTCTCCCAATTCCTATGTGGTCATCATGAACAGCTCCTGTGTGGAAGTTGATGTGCACCGACTGAGTGATGGAGGACTTCTCTTATCTTATGACGGCAGCAGCTATACTACCTACATGAAAGAAGAAGTGGACAGGTAGCAGCCTGAAAAGACTGTTTAACACTTAAATATATGCCAAAATGTACTTGTAACCTTATGGTTCCTAAAGATCAYCTGGGAAAAGAATTCCCTCCTAGGAAAAGGTTACTAGATGTATCATTACAGATAGGTTTGAAGGGAGAAGTTGCGTTCATCTGAAGAACAAACGCTGGTGGTGCCAGAAGAAAGTTCTGAACCAATGGTTAATTCATATTCTCCTTCTGGCTCTCTAAAAGTGCCATTTTGGATTGTATCTGTTCACCTGTAAAAGATTCGTAGTGTTCTGTTGACTGTTCAGCTGGTCAGACTGATTTTCAGGTTTCTTAGGTAGACTGCAGTCTAGATTCCCATTTCTCTTGGCTGTGGTCTTTGGACTGACTTACAGTTTCTGTGAAAATGTGAGAAGTCATTGTTGCTTCTATGACCCTAAGCTGGGCAGTTGGAAAGATATTGTTGGAGTGCTTGGTCTTCTGAGGTTTCATTACTGCTTATGGGATGCTGAGTGCTTGATTTGAAGACAGGAAATGTGTGAAAGTGAAAACCACAGTTGATATTTACTGAGGTTGGTGGATAAGTCTTAAATATGTTTTAATATCAAGAATTCTTTTAAAGAGTAAATCTTGAAAAGCCCAAGGCAGTTTCATCCTAACAGACTAAGGCAAGTTGCAAACTTTTATGCAAAATTTCATGGCTTGAAACGTTAAAATGTTTTCTGGTTTAGATACTTATATATGGAATTGACTTTTCCAAGGGAGTCTAGGATGGTAGATATCTTTTTAGATCACTTTTAAATGTGCCATCAGAACATAACGATATCATAACCTAACTAAAATACAGGATGAATGAGCCTGTGTTCAGATACAAACTCACGCCTGTGGATCCTTATATGGTATGTTGCATTTCTACAAAATGATGACCAATATGAGTACTAACCCATTCAGGAAAGTAAGTGGCATTGAGTGGCGCTGGACTAGTGACTAGTCTGAGGTCTAGCTGTACTAGCAATGTGAATGGGTTAAGAAAGGACTTCGAGTCCTTTCCTGCCCAATGTAGGCACAGCTGTTCCTAAACATTCCTTTTGGATATTTTCCAACTTTTAAAAATCTTAAAAATCTTTAAAATCCTTGAAACTTTATATCTTACCTAGAAACAAGATACAAGATTTACTGTTCCATCAATATTCCCTGCAGGAATCATAGCCTTAATGTCAGTAAATCTACAGYTACTGGAATATAAATCACTTTGCACCCTCTGCTGGTTGTTTTCCGTGCCAAATGTGGCAAATCTGGTCAGGAGCTCGAGAAGAGCTTTGGTAACTTTTTGTTGGAAGATGCTATAAAATCTCAACCTCTTAGTTTACTGCATGGGTATGTTTTGTTCTTTTCAGTTTTGCTCTGCAAACGTGAGGATTTTGCATGAGGTGGGCAGTTCTATGAATGCATTTTGTGTGTGTGTGTGTGTGCATGCATCTGTGTGTGTGTGTTTTGATATGATTAATCTGAAATTTCATATGTGGGTCCATACCATTCAGCTCAGAAGAGCTGGTTGTAGTGTTTTTATTTTGAAGTAGAATAGGGCAAGAGAATGGATTTCCCCTTCCCATGCTCTCCATGAGGAATTTTGTTTTACTGACTTCTATTGTTCTTTCCTAGGTACCGCATCACTATAGGTAACAAGACCTGTGTGTTTGAAAAGGAGAATGATCCATCTATACTGCGCTCACCTTCAGCTGGGAAGCTTATTCAGTATGTTGTGGAGGATGGGGGACATGTGTTCTCAGGCCAATGCTTTGCAGAAATAGAGGTAAGAGAGTCTCAAAGGACTGAGTTGGCAGCCGATGCTGAATCTGCCCAGGAACAAAGCTGGGGAGGAAGAAAAGTTGAAATGTTTTGAAACTGGGAATTGAGGGGGTAGAATAATTCACAGTATTTCCTTTCTAAATGTTAGGTTCTTTTTTACCTGGACTAATCAGGAATCAGCAATCAGAATGATTGGGTGGGGGAAGAAAAATGACTTAACAGCTGAAATTGGAGCAACTAATTAACAACAGTAGCAAGTGATAAGCAAAACTTCTCAGCAGTGGGATTATGGTGACCATCTTACTGCAAGAGATAGCAAAGAAGAGCGTGATCTATGTGTACTRTGTCTTCCAGCTATGGTGAAAAAGACCTTCTATCTGTAGGCCATGGCTTGGCACTAGCAGAGACTCAGAAGCAGAGTTACATGCAAGGATTAAGTAACAGATTAAGATTTCTCTGACTATTTGATTGTTTATGAGGTTGATCAGATGAGTTAAGCTGAAAGTAAGTGTCACTCCTCACTTGCAAATTACTTAACTTTTAGAGGAGGAGGAGGATGAGCAATTCCTACAACGCTGTGAGGAAACTGTGAGGGGTTGTGTAGACATGCAAGGCTCAAAACAGATTTGAGGGAGAGGAGGGTGTGTTGGCAGAGGGCAATTAAATCGGAGTGTGTAAGAGAAAAATACCAAACCAGAGATCCAGATATCCTACATAAATGCTTTTATGCTGTAACAGAGCCGTGGCTAAGTAGGAACCACCTACTCAGTTACAGCGTTCCCAGTTGTGCTGTATGCTACGGCAATGGTAAAACTAGACTGCCTCCCCCCAAACCCAAACCTTTTCCTCCAAAGGCAAGAGCTTCCATCTTTGAACTAAGGAAGCATCCCTGTTTGTGAACAGGAGTCAGAGATCTGTGACCTCTAGAAGGTAAACCAAATTACCTCCATTAAAAGCTAGTGTGTTGCTATATTTTTTGTGAGTGGCTCTCCTGTTTCTAGCCCTTAGAGTGCAGCAGTTGCAGCAGTAATTGTATCTGCTTTATTGATTGTGTTGAATGTGGGACCTTCATGTGCACCTGTATGTCCAAACAGTATGGAACAGGTGACATTCCTGAGGATGGCTTCCTGCAGTGCTAAWGTTGTGGCCTAGTAATTTGTTCTGCTGTTTGCTTTAGTGTTTGGGGTTTCATTCCCAGCATAAATGTGTACTTTTAAGCCTGTGAGGAAGCCTGACTGCAAAAGGTGCTCATCTAGGTGCTCATCAAGGTCTATGGTATGCTATCAGCTGCTAACTCATAAAACTAGACCCATCTGGGGAACACAGAAGCTGCAGGTGTAACCTGTTTTCCTTGTTGCAGGTGATGAAGATGGTGATGACACTAACAGCAGGAGAATCCGGCTGCATCCATTATGTCAAACGCCCTGGAGCAGTGCTGGATCCAGGCTGTGTCATTGCCAAGCTCCAGCTGGATGATCCCAGCAGGGTTCAGCAGGTAAGATGTTGCAAGAAGGACTGTGTGTTGTGTTTTTAATAGGATAGTGATGCTGAGAGTGGTTTAAGATGGTCCAAACTGTTGAACCAATTTCAGATTTGTGTCTCATGCTGGAATTGTTGCTTTATCACTTGTTTGTTTCAGAGGGAGACTGCAAGGATGTCTCTATCTATGACTGACTGATAGACTGAGCTTGCGTACCACTCTTGTTCCTGTCTTACCTTAGTACTGTTATGGGTGCATGACTCCCTACGTAGGATATTGGCAGTTGGCAGTTAGCCAGATCTTTCTCTGTTTTATTCCAGTGTGTGTGTGTGTGTGTGTTGGTTTTTTTTTTTTTTTTTTTTTTTTTTTTTTTTTTTTTTTTTTTTTTTTTTTTTTTTTTTTTTTTTTTTTTTTTTTTTTTTTTTTTTTAACTTCTATGACTTTTTTGTCATGGATTCTTCTTTAAGTGATACTTTCATGGAGGATAGGAATAGATATCCCAGATAAAAATGTGGCAGCCACTGTGGAAATTATTGTAGCAAATCTGGAGAGGGGAGGAAAAAAAAAAAGGCTAAGACATAGATCTCTTTAAGGTGAAAGGCAAACAGATATTTCATTAGGTGTGGTAGGCTGCGGTGTAGCTGGTGGTGGTGGAAAGTAATCTGCCTTCAAGTAAAAGGCATGTTTCTCTCTGTCTCTCTCCCACTCACTCGCTTGCATTTTCTACCCTGAATTCCCCCAGATTAAATCTGAGTCTCCATTCAAAAGTAAAAACTAGAGGAAAGGAGTGGGATTCTTCTTGCCAGTGCCGTGTAGGAGGGTTGGTGACACTGTAGTGTTTGTATTTCTAGGCTGAGCTGCACACTGGTGCCTTGCCGCAGATCCAGAGCACAGCACTTCGAGGCGAGAAACTCCATCGCGTTTTCCATTATGTCCTAGATAACCTGGTCAATGTGATGAATGGATACTGCCTGCCAGAGCCCTACTTCAGCAGCAAGGTACTGGTTACTTGTTGTGTCAGAGGGAAAGCAAAAACTCTTCCTGTACAGGATAAGGGCAACCAATTTGCACGTCAAAGCCAGAGGTCCAAGAATCAGGGCTGGAGGTTAAACTATCCTGCTAGTACCAGCTGGTGTTAGTTTTCTTTCTTGGATTTTCTCATAACCAGCCTCAGCAGGGAGTAAAATGGGAGAGTCCCACCTGTGACACCGAAAACAGCCAAAGACAAGGAGTTGAATTCGATCTTTACTGCTTGTGCCTGCAGCCTTGAAGGTGTGAGCTGTGTGCATAGCCAGCTGTAGTAGAAGTCCTGGAGAAAGCAAGGAAGAAGGTGGATGACTCTGAGCCAGTTGCTGTGCCACCCTTCACCAATAGCTTTGGCATCTACCACAACTGTGTCTTCTAGTCTCCAGACTGGTTGCATGAGCAACTGTATTAAAGAAGACCTCACTGAACTTCCTTTCCTTTTCCCCTTCTTACTGCTTATTCTTTCCTCATCCTTGTCTATATACCAACTTGTCTCTAGGTGAAAGGCTGGGTTGAGCGGCTCATGAAGACACTGAGAGATCCATCTTTGCCTCTTCTGGAACTTCAGGACATCATGACCAGTGTTTCTGGACGAATACCACCCAATGTGGAGAAGTCCATCAAGAAGGAGATGGCCCAGTATGCCAGCAACATCACATCAGTCCTTTGCCAGTTTCCCAGCCAACAGGTGAGTAACCACACTTGCACAGAGGAAGAAGAATTGGATTGTGTTGGGGCAGAGAGAAAGAAAATTTAAATTGTCTGGAGGTTAGTTGAACCTGGAAGGTGCATTCAATTCCTGGATCTTGACAATGAAGGATGCTTGCATATATCACTTGAGCTTAAATATTTGCCTTTTGTATCTGTGGTGAAGGGTATGTGTACCCTGTTCAGTGTAGCTTTAAACAAGCTCGCTTGGGAATTAGAATCAGTTTAATCATAGTATTGTAGTGCCTTATGGGCATCTATTTACTTGCTTTTGGTTGGTACATATGCTGCAGTGTTAATTGCAGAGTCAACGTAACCTTAAAAAAGAGTGGTTGCAACAAAAGGAGGCCTGATCAGATTCCAAGATAATGTTAGATGTTCTCTAATTCATGGAGTGTTTGTGAATAGAAAGCAAGAATGATTGATTGGGCAGAGATCTGTCATCCGTACCATGGCATGTTGTGAAGGTCCACTCTTTCCTTACCTTGAAGTTGTTTCTAGATAAGTCCCAACATTTTGCTTGTGCTGATGGCTATAAGACATTAGAGGATTATTTCCCTAATATATGATACGATGCATCAAGTTTTGTCTCGCTGTCAAATGATTGCCTTCTGTAACAGTTTAAGACTTTACTCTTTGTTGGAGTTTGCTGGAAATCTGGTCTGTCCGGAAGTCCTCATCTGTGTGTGTGTTTGGCAAGATCTTCCCATCTAGGACTGGGACTGTTACGTGACTGTTCTCTTTCAGATTGCAAATATCTTGGATAGCCATGCAGCCACCTTAAACCGCAAATCAGAGCGTGAGGTCTTCTTCATGAACACCCAGAGCATTGTGCAGCTTGTACAGAGGTGAGCAGTTTTCAGGAGGGTCCTATAATTCCCTTTGTGGGTGGTTTTTTGTTTTTTTTTTTTTTTTTTTTTTTTTCCTTGCCCCCCTCCTCCTCTCCCTTCATCCCTTCTGTCTGAAAGACTTAAGCCTGCTTGCTTTCAGTAGACCAATTTTGTCACATTTGAATTCTAAACCACTGGGAATAAACCTGCATACCTCCTTCAGGGAAGTCAGCAGTGAAGGGGGCCACATATGTGTGTGGCTCATAGAATATCCTGTTTTTGCTGCATATGCGAAGTACAGGTGCAGATTCTTCCTCTTTTTCCCCTTTGCCTTATGAAATGCAGATGTAACTTCTGTCGTGATACTGATCTCATCTTAACTGTTTCATCAAGCAGCTGGTGTGTGTCCCTCCTCTCAACTTCTAGAGTTTTGAGTATTTTTGGAAAAAGAAGAAAGTTTTGCTGCAAAACATTTCCCATGGTGATCCACATAGTAATGGCAGAGGTTATATATTCACTGCAGGGTTGTCCAGTGGTTTTCATAATCCGGTGCACTTGTGTCCACAGGCAAGCAGGTTCCTCCTGCCACTCATGTTGATTGTTACTTACTTGTAGGTCTTTAGAAGCAAAACAGTGACAGCTGCACTCAGTGCTAAGTTTGACCTGCTTGCTTCTGCAGGTACCGGAGTGGTATTCGGGGTCACATGAAGGCAGTGGTGATGGATCTGCTCCGTCAGTACTTAAAGGTGGAGACTCAGTTTCAGCATGGTGAGTCACTGAGTACATCAAACATTCAGTTTCTGAAAGAACCACACATGGTCACAAAAGTCCACATGGCCCCCCTTCAAGCAACATTAGGCCACCTTTATGGTGAGCCTAAGCCATGAAGGTTTATTTTAAAGGGCTGCCTAGTCTGATCCTTCTCCTGGTGGAGGAGTTGGTGTCCAGTTTAAGCTTTCATGGTAAGAATGCTTGGAGTAGTTGTTGTTGGTCTGAACCAGCAGATTGCAAACTCCACCCGAAAGTTGCCTGTTCTACTGTTTATCTGCTGTTGGGATATCTGTCTTTCACATCCTGTGTCTTCTTGTCCACAGTTTAATATGACTGATTCCTTTTTAGTCTGGGAATGCTCCTTTTCTCTGTAAATCCTCAAAAGAATAGCTACTATGCATGTTTGTGATAACCTTCCTGTTTCTTATATCTTGTAGCAAGGTCTAGGTCTGGGACATGTTCTACCTGTATCAGTACACTGGGTTTTTAAAGTTACTTCAAATCCTGTAAGCAAGAACTTCTGTTTGACCTGGAGTTAAAAGACAGTATCACTGAATTATGTGGTTTCTTGTGCTGCAGTTTCTAGTGCGTTACTGAGCTCTTTAAAACTTAGCCAGACTATTAGTTCTTTACTTGTTCTAGATCACAGATGTAGCTATTCTCATTTGCTTTTCTTTACTTTGACTCTGTCAACAGTGGCCCATAGCTAGTGTTCTCAATCTTATGTGTTCAACATATAAAAGTATCTTATTCGAACCTTGATTTTTTTTTTTAATATGCTGATTTCTGAGCATCTGAAGAAAGATTTGAATCAGGAAAACTGTTTAAATTTGTCCTACTACTTGTTTAGTTCTTCCTTGCCTGCTTATTAAATTCTGTAGTAAGAAAATCAAGTGCAATAAAGTAAAATCACTGAGTTGATAGCAACTGATGTAAAATACCAGGAAACTTTTCAGTGTTCATAAAAACATGCCTCAGACCTCAACCAGAAAGAGAGAATTGAATAAATGCATTGCACTGCTGTGTGCAGGCACAAGATGGCAATGAATCACTAGCTAATCTGAAGCTCTAATTCRTACAGGTAATTCAGATTCTGTTCTACTTTTCTTTCTTTCTTTCTGTCCCCAAACATGCACCAGCATAATAGTGCTGCAGATTCGTTTCTACTTCAATTTTGATGGTAGCAGAGGATGGTGCAGGTCTTTTTGCTATTGTTTTTTCTGATTGTCATTTGAATGAAAGAGGCTCTGATCACCACTACTCTCTCTGTATTGTTAACAAAGGAGATGTTTGGCACTGGAACTGTTAAAAGTGAATAACAGGAGGATTCTTATTGTCAGAGGAGGGGATTACAGGGGGGGGGGTATGCTTCTGTCCCAGAACTGATTATGTGAATCATGTGAAGTAGATTGTCAAATTTTTTATTTTTATTTTTTTTAATGGGCTGGGGGGACTTCCAGTCACAGGCATTGCATGACAGTCATGTAGAGTTTGGAAAAATGTGTGTTTTCTGATTGCAGGTCATTATGACAAGTGTGTCTTTGCCCTTCGGGAAGAGAATAAAAGTGACATGAATGCTGTTTTGAACTACATCTTCTCACATGCTCAGGTCACCAAGAAGAACCTGCTTGTTACAATGCTCATTGTAAGTTGTCTGCTGGTACTCTTGAAATTTGCTTCTCTGTGTAGATGTATGATTGATGCTTTGAAAGGTACCAAATTGACAGCTTTTAGCCTTAGAGGTGTTAGTCTTCTAGCCACAGAAGCAGCAGTATGGAGTTTCTTCACTCTTTCTCACTAGGGCACCTAAGCCCTGTGTTAGAGTGGCCCAGCACATACGGTTCAGTGTGGTTTCTGTGCACCTTCTGTTTCATGACTGCCTGCATTGATTGCCTATCAAATTGCTGTGCAGGCTAATTATGCAAGTGATTTGTGAACATCTGTGGGGAAATGAGAATGCTGACTTAACTCTTAGATTGGGAGGGTGCTAAAGACTAACTTTTAGACCCTGGTCTGTGACTTTACACTTGTTTTATTTTGCTTAGTCTTGCAGAGAGATCCTATCTTTACAATAGCTCATGATACTCAAATGGGAGTTGCTTTGTTGGAAGGCAAAATAATATGCTATCAGTACAAAAACCATTTGCTTTTTGTGCAGTAATGTTATAATACCAACATTTTTATGGTCCCTTGTTGTTAGTGAGGATGGGTTCCTGGCAGTGAATGGCCAGCCCATATGGAGCTCCCTCAGGGGTTTTACTTGCTCTTCCTTGATAGGCCCTGGCCTGGTCCATAGGCTCAGCAGTTGCTCTATTAGCCTCTCCATGGTGCTGAGCCGCAGAAAGCCTCCTCTTTGGTCTGCAGTGATGCCTTCTGACTGGCTGTACACCAAGCTGCATGATGGAGTCTGTGCAGGACTCAACCTCTCAGCTCAAGGTGGTCCCTCTGGATCAGGCTCTCCGGGGTGCTTGCAAAGGGAAGAGGAATCTCTTGGACTCAAATCTCTCTTGGTCAGTCCTGGATTCCACTGTACAAACACAAAGCAATCCTGACGCTAGGACCTGCCATCCACCTTACTAGCTGTTTTATTTTTCTATCTTGTTACTCTGTGCAAAATCTTAATTTTCATTCACAGCAGCCCCTCTGTAATAGCTAAACGCCACAGTATCTTACATTTCCTCCAAAACTAAGCAAAAAGCCAAAAGTCGAGCCCTGTCTTTTCTTTTTCCTGCTTCTTAATTTTTTTTTTTAAAAAAAAAAGCTTCAGAAATCTCTGTCCCACGTATCACTTTGAATGCCCACCTTCCTTGAGGCGGGAAGAATTTAGATACCATGTGATTTTTTGGCATAGACTAGAGTTTTAGATATCCTGTTTTTTAAAAAGTGAATTATAACACAACCTCCCTCCCCCCCCCCTTCTCCATCCACAATTAAAAGCATAAAAAGGGTCAAAATTACCCTAGACTGAGCCTGGTTTTCTTAAATTCTAATTTGTAAGATATGAGGACCCTGGCATTCTTTCTTTCTGGCTCCCTTTTTTTCCCTCTCTTCCCCCCCCTTTTTTCTTCTTTTTTTCCCTCTCTCCTTTTTGGTGTGTGGTGTGATTGTAAGTAACGCTTGCCTTAAGAATCTCATTATTTGAACACGGAGCCATATTTCCTCTGAGAATTCTGGAGTAGCTTTGAGCTGGGGCTGTTCATTTCTCAAGTAATCATGCTGGCGTGATGGAGAGAGAAAATGGCAGCTGTTCGCAGCTCAGGCCTTCAATTTTCTTCAGAGTCCAGTCACTCAAGTGTGTAATTACACGGGGGTGCTGGGGAGGCGTTAGGCCTTGTCAAAGAGCTGGTTTGAGGCTTTGCTCACTGCCTTTGCCAATCAGCGCAAGCAAAAGCCAGTGCAGCACCAGTTACCTGCTTTATTTTGTTGTTGTCATCCTGATTATTTCTTGCTAAGATGGGACTGAAACTTTTTGTCCTTTTTTTTTTCCTGTGCAAGCCATATCTCAGAGGCAGAGTCTTGCTGTGTCTCCACGTTGGTTAGTAAAGAGCCCATCTGGGAGAGTGAGGGGCGCGCTGGGAGGCAGGAAGAASAGCAGCAAAAAAAGATGATCTGAGTTTTCCTGTCTTTCCTATGTGCTCGCTCTTCCCCTCTCCTCTTCCCTCCACTGTCTGTTATACTCATCTCAAGTAAAGGCCAACAGCCCGGTTCACTGGAACTTAAAACGCGCTAGCGACGATCCCCCCGGGCCCGGTGACGCAATGCYGCCTGTGGCCGCTCCAGCCGTCGTGCCTGGGGCCTGGCGAGCGGGAGCGTACCYGCCGTGCAGGCGGGCACGCGGGGACTGCCAGTATGAGCGGGCAGCTGAGGCTTAGGTGGTGGCTCACCTGTGACCACAGCGTTGCCTACGGCAAAGCCAGGAATCGTGGTCTGCTGAATTACAGGTCACTCCATTAACCAAAAGACCATTATTCCTCCTTCCTCTGACTCGCATTACTCTTCATGTCTTAGGGACCCTGTGGCACATTTGGTCATCGTGGTGAAGGTTGTGGCATTTTATGGGTTGCCAGTTTATTTATGTGGGATGGTTAAGTTTGTCCTCCAAGGGCAAACGTCACGTCARAATACCTTGATGTTTATGTTGCTGTAATTGATGTATCCCTAGGAATCCATTATTAACAAGGGGCTCTGAGGATGGTTTTAGTAATAGTGTGATGCTGTCATCATTCACTTTTTTTAGCTAGCAGGCGTTTAAGGTAGGATGGAACTACTTCATCCTTCATGTATTTGTTGAAATATGGTGTGATTTGATGTTGTATATTCATTTTATGTAGTCCACTGGCTGTTGTATGCATAGCGTAACCTTAAGTGGACAGAACCCCTTGTGTTTAATGGCATGGCAGACGTCCTGTGTGCCTGTTGGTCTTTCATTACCTTATAATACTACAACACCTAGGATTTCTTATTTCAAATATGGTTCAGGCAGTTCTTGAATTATTTGCTGTTATTGAATTCACATACTGATCTGGAATACGTAGATTTATGGGACTTTTTTCGGAAACAGTCATTGTAATGTTTGGCTGGCCCAAGTCTGATTAGTGGGGGACAGCAATCTAAGAGTTAGTAACCTAGGGGAGGGTGGGGGGGTGGGTGTTTTTATGATTTGATTTTGGTCTCTGTCACTGGATGTTGCTGTATGTCATCTTTCCTAGGCATGACATAATGCTTGAGTGGGATCAGAAAGAAAGGGATCAAGAACAGTATGTGGGAAAAGGTGTTTAGGTTTGGAATTGTGTGTAGTGTAAGCTGTTATTTACTAATCAGTCTATGGGATTTGTATTATTTGTTTCTTACATTATTTTCTGTGGCAAGCTTGTCAATTTGCTGCACAGAGATTTTCCCTTTTTCATTTTATATTTCTTGGTTCTTCAAAGAGCCTTTTTTTGGATTGCACATATTTAAAATCTCTTTAAAACTCCAAGGCACCATCTCTTTCCTATTCCAAATCCATGTTTCATCTCTCATTTGCCCCCTGTGATTTATTTGCAATGGGAAAAGCTGCAAGAGCTGTATAGAAGAAACATGTTAGAGGCTCCTAGAGGATTACTAGCTTTGGGAGCGTGAGGGAGCTGTCTCACAAGGCACTGTGAGTAGTTGAAAACCATGGAATTATTMGTGGGAATTGAAACTATTTTTGGAAGAAAGTGTGCATAACAGTATACCTCCTCTGTTCAGAAAACAAAATAGATTTCTTTAGTGTTATCATTTTTTCAATGTCTGAATTCAAAACAATTTCAAAACTGGAGTAGACTTTAGGAGATTCTCTCAGCAGTTAAATTCAATCTGGTCATCTTTCACCGTGCAAGTTTGCTGATCTTTGCATGCTACAAAAGCCATTTCACTATACTTAAATGCTCTTTGAGTTTTGCATTGTTGCTAGGCAAGACTTTCTGGTACAAAGCTGAAATTAGGTAATGGGAGAACGTCTTACAAGTCAGTACTTCTCTCTATGTATTTGGATGCCAAAATATGTACTACAGCTAAGAAATTGATTGGGGTTGCCAGTGTCCCTACTTTCTTCTCTAGCACTTTAAGTTTATTCTTACATGCATAAAATTATTGAAAGACTCATGCTTGGATCCTTGACCACATAGAATTACAGAATAATTTAGGCGGGTACCTCTAGAAGGCCTCTAGTGCCTAACTCAAAGCTATATATATTTAATCTTTAAACCCTTTTGCAGGAGGAGGGAAGATGTTTTTCTTTCTTTTAAACATTTCCAATCCTTTTTGTTTTTAGGACCAGCTATGTGGCCGTGACCCCACCTTGACAGATGAGCTGATTAATATTCTGACAGAGCTGACCCAGCTCAGCAAGACAACCAATGCTAAAGTGGCCCTGCGAGCACGGCAGGTAAGGGAGAAATTTTAGCAATCAAAGCAGATCCCTGTTAAAGACAGACTGCTGTTGCTGATCAGGACTGCTCCCACTTGGAACGTGCTATTTTGGAAAGTCTGTATCTTGTGATGTTTGTTTTGGTTACTATGCAAATATGAAGAGCAGAATATTGTGAGCAGCCCATTACCAGTGAAGATGATTAACCAGTGATTAACCATTGTGACAGTTTAACCAAGGCTGAAGTAGCTTCTTAATCACTGTATGTTGTGAGGTTAAGATTATGCTCCTCTGTCACTGCTCCGTCAGCTTTGTCTGGCTCAAAAGGGAATTCACTTAGGGTAGTCTGATTTGTGTGATACAGGGAGTCAAACTACATAAACCCTGCAAGCACAAGCGTAGGCTGCCTAGACTGCTTAGATAGCTGTAGAGTAGCCAGCCAGGGCTCATTGGCTACCCTGCAATTGCAAATCAGTGTGTGCAGAGAACAGGGAGTAAAACATAGACAAGAAACAGATGTTCCTTTGCAATTCCTCAGGAATTATTGCAAATAATTTGTTGGTCTTTTGGGGGCTTTCTTCTGGCTTTTGAGTTACTTCTGTTAATTTGTTTTTAACCCTAAAATAATTGGAAAAAAGCTCTTGATACGGTCATTTTCAAGAGTCTAGTACAGATGGTAATTTGAATGTCAGATGCGCACCTGGATATCATAGCGAGCTTCCTCTTTAGTGGTTTGTCTAGTCAGGAAGGAGCAAGAGGGCGTAATTGTTTCATGATAATGTTAACCCTGAAGTCTGATCACTCATCTCACTCTGCAGTCCCTATCTTCACTCTAAAAGTCTTCAGCAGGGAAACTGACACTTTAGGGATCTCTCCTTTTATTTCAGTGTCTGAGTGTTGAAAATGAATCGGATGTTTGAAGCTGCTCAGTGACCTTATGTTTCCTTCAGGATTGTATCTTTGTCCTTGAACCATTCAGAGTTATTGAACCTCTCAGCAGCATGCTGAGGACAGTGCTGCAGTCCTGGTGTATGTCTTTATGTTGCTCTTTCACTTCATTTTCCCCTGCAAGCTGCTTCCCCTTCCTACCTCTGTATCCTTCATGTTGGGCATTTCATACGTGGCACCAGTGGCTCTTGCTTGCCTTGCTCGGAAGCTGTGAAAGGCCGTCTCCGTTGCTGGCCTCCCCACAGTTGTTGCCTGCCAGATCTGCTTTCCAATTAACAGCTGGTCAGGCAGTCACCACAACTAGCAGCTCTACAGCTCTACAGTGCTAAATCACATGCACTGATAGAACTTGATGGAAGCAGTTCCTTTTCTCCATGGGGAATGGCCAATAACACAAACCAAGCAGATATGCAAATGAGACTGGTTACTGGGAGGAAGTTCACAGCATCACTCAGGTGCCACTGAATTCACAGAGGAAACCAGTTACCTCTTCTGGGATGGAGCTTGCAGTCTTGGAGTTGCAGCCTCTTATGATGGACCAGCATAGTTCCTTGCACTGACACACTTTGCATTTGCTATTTACCAGGTTCTCATTGCTTCCCATTTGCCATCCTACGAGCTGCGTCACAACCAGGTGGAATCCATCTTCCTGTCCGCCATTGACATGTATGGACACCAGTTCTGCATTGAGAACCTGCAGGTATCTATCAAACTTTTCTCCTTGTTTCCATGCTTTTTTTTCTCACTTAGCTTATGGTTCTGCTTTAGATCTCACCCAGAGTTCCAGGGTCATTGGGGCATTAAATTATATTGGTCTGGTTTCTACCTTCCCCCTCATTTTTGTTTTCATTATTACACTGATATCAGAAGAGAAATGCACCTCTAGTGCTCTAGAACGTGACTCTTTTACTAGCTTTTGCTTAATGGACTCAAGTAAGACTTGCATGTTTTGGCTGCTGTCTTCTGCTCTGGCTTTCCCTTTAAGCATATTGTGGTGTTTTACCAGATCATGAGGTGTCTGAACATACACTCTGAAAACAATTCTTGCTTTTGCCAAAAGCTTCAAAGAGTCTGTAGACTGGGATTATTTGTGGGTAGGTGGGTGGGTGGAGAGCAAGTTATGCCCACTGCTGATCCAGCAGTGATCTTGCAAAGGATTGTCAGAGTAAGATCATAACTTAAAAAATTCTTTTTTACTCCTGATAACTAAAGACTTAATTGTGATGTATATTGAATTTTTACAGTTAGTATAAAGGCTGACTTAGAGTATTGGGGAAGTATGAGCTGGCTTATGTTCTGATAAATGGGCAAAGAACTTGGACTGAGAGTTGCTAGGGCTTTCGTTTTGCTGTGTGTGTCCAGCATTTAGTATGAAAAGGTACTAATCCTTGATGGAAAAGAAAAGCACAGAAATGAGAACTGGTCAGAAAGCAGAATAAAAAACTGATGTGAAAGCAGTATTTTCTCAGACTTTTGTTTTGACTTCATTTGGAGTTTTGCTTTTTTGTCTGATCCTGATTACAAGACAGGGAGTTCTGTTTTAAAGCTCTGTTACATGCAATCTCTTCTAGAAACTCATTTTGTCTGAGACATCCATCTTTGATGTGCTGCCCAACTTCTTCTACCACAGTAACCAGGTGGTAAGAATGGCAGCTTTGGAGGTAAGTTTGTTCCCACTGTAAAAGGAAAAGCTTTTCAGTTCTATGTATTTTTTTCATTTTTGTTTGTGCTTTAATCACTGTTACCTTGCAAGGTTAAGAGAGCTATAGGTGCGGAATTGTATACCAGCACTTGGAGTCTGGTATTTAACACTGTTAACATTCATAATTGGCTAAAATTTCAGATACAAGTTATCTTATTTGCTTAAAGCAGATTTGCATGGGTGAAAGGATTGAGGATGAAGCTACTATCACGAAATATAGTCGGCCCATCCTGTGCCTTGTGGTGATGCTTGTATCTTGCCAAACTGGCCCTTCTCAAATAACATTACTTGAATTCTTCTGTTTAAGTTTAAATTCAATCTGTATACTAATTTGGAGGCATCTKCTTGGTTTTTAGTATTTGTATCAGTTCTCCAGTGTATCATTTGTTGTCTTTCTCTTTTTCTGTTTCCCCAGTGCAGCTAAATTGATTGMATTTCTCTTTAAACAGGTGTATGTTCGAAGGGCATACATTGCCTATGAGTTAAACAGTGTTCAGCATCGCCAGCTGAAGGATAATACTTGTGTGGTGGAGTTCCAATTCATGCTACCTACCTCCCATCCAAACAGGTCAGATCATGTATTCAGGTTCCTTGGGAGCTGGAGGTTTTATGAGAAGCTACTTCCTATCTCAGCAGAGAAAATTTGCAATAGAAATGGTGGAAAAGAGGAGAGTTCCAGTGCCTCAAAAAAGCACAAGTTAATTAAGATAAAACCCTACATTACCTAGTTCCTGCTCTTTAAGTTCTAGCTGAACCTTGAGCCTTCAAAAGGTGTAATTCCAGATAGGTTATTAAACTGCTAGGAATTTTAATAAAGAACAGTCAAACAATTTTTTCTTTTATTGGAGAGGCTGAAATCTCTTATAGCATGATAAGGGCTAGCAGCCTCCTTTCTTTTTTATTTTTTTTTTGTTTTTTTTGTTTGTTTGGGAACACCAAGATGTATGTATAAATGTATTTGATATATAAATGTAACAGTTGAAATACTTCATTTTCAGTCAGAATTTTTCATAATTTTTTTTCATGATTGCTGAAACTTAAAGTTGCAAACCAAAGCATCAACATTCATTAAAGACGAAGGGTCTCATCTCACAGTGTGTACTAAAGCCATTAAAAAAAATCCCTTGATTATCAGAACTTCTCCAGGATCTGCCAGGTTAGTCAGTCTTAGGGGGTCCTTCATTTGCACTGAAGGAGCTCAGGAGGATATTTTATTTTTTGTCCCAGGCAGTGGAGAGTGTGATGGAGCCAGAGGTGCAGTGAGTCTCCATGGCCACTGGGTGCCACTGTTGATCTGTGCTGGACTGGCAGTATGGCACCAGGGCTATTTCTCTCCTTTGTTTCCAAACATCCTTTTCCTTATTTTATTTTTGGTGGGGCTGGGCAATGGGGTCTAGTCTCGCTTCAYTGAGAATCCGTAAGTACGTTTTATGAAATGGCTTTCAGAATCTGGTTTGCTAGAAATAAATGACTGTCCTCAACAAGCAGTGCAAAGCACTCATGATACAAATGGAACATGCATTTGGTCTCATCTGTTTCCTACATCACTAGAATATTTGTAAATAATTGCATACTATTTTTAGTACCCCTTTATAATGCTCTCTATCTCCCCATTCTTTCTCCATTTCCTATCTTTGCTAGACTCAGTCACCTCTGTAACTTGGGAGTTATTTGGCCTGCCCATGCTGACCACTGCTCTATTACTGTGCACAGGATTAATTGGACAAGGTCAGCTGGAAGATGAGAATTGTTACCTGCTTGGGGGAGAGCTGCTATGTCCAGAAATTTCCTTTCCACATTACACTGAATTTGCTGGAGCAATGTTCTGAAACTTGGTTCCGCTTCTCAACCGTTGGCATTGCTGATGGCTGAATGAAAATGCATCATAGTCCTTGTGCAGAGGCAGGCAGGCAGGCAGGCTTGGGGACAAATTCGCTGCTTACATAGGCAGGTTCAGTTCCTCTGAGTTGCACCTCCGTATGTTAGTGATGTTGCTTAATGCAGCTTCTTGCAGTACACCGCAACTATTGTGTGGCCAGGTGCTAAAGCACAGCAGATAACAGGAAATCTAGAGACTTAAATTAGTGCTGAGTATGTTGATTTAAGCTATCTGTAAAGGCAGTCCTTATGTTGAGATCAAGACACGGAGCACTGAAATCTCGAAACTGTCTCTGACATTGTCTTGCTTAAGTCTTTCTTGTCTTTGGCCGTGTTCTGTGTGTCTTACGTTTTTCTGTATYTTATGCAGCATGAACTTTTACACTGAAAAGCTAATAATGCATTCCCAGGGCAAACCTCAAAGCCAAGGTATCCCAGCTGATGAAGCAAAATGTCATTTGAGGCTCTGAAGGCTTGAGCTGTGGTGAACCAGAAGGGGAATCCAGAGAGCCCTAAGACAGCATTCTTTTTCCAAATTGGTGTTGGTTGTAGGCTGCTATAAAATATTTGATCAAATATTGAAAAATTTGAAGTCCTGGTCATGGTTGTATCTGATTTCTGTGAACTTCTAATAGCTTGAATTTTACTGGAGCAAATATTGATGTAGAGAAACTGATAAGAGTTTTGTTTGTGGAATCTTTACAACCTCTGTCATTGGTATTTAACCCTGATATGCTCTGCTTCTGGTYTGACTAGTCACAGCTAGGTGCTAAGTCTTTGTATTTTGGTCATTGAATGATTTTCATCAATTGCCCACAATACAGCTTTACATTGCGTCAGGGAGGAAACAAAAACTGTTAAATCTGAATAACAATGTTATGGAAATGCAACCTGCTTCGGGTGCGGTTGTGGGCAGAACACTGCTTTGAGAATTGTTTGTTTACGTTAACAGAAAACACCCTGTCTTAAGAATCCCCACTGATCTTGATTACAAGGGTAAGGCACAGGGAGAAAAATCTCTTATAGTTGAAACCATAGAGGGCTTTATAGATCAAAACCAGCACTCCTTACTGCTCGGTGGAAACCAGATGAGGAATGCAGTGTAACCATCTGCTGCCTTTTGCAGTAAATGAAGTCTCCAAGCCCTCTCCAAGTAGAGGGCATTGCAGTAATCCGATCTGGAGGAAGTGATACAAGCGTATCTAGGGGATGCTGATCGCTATGTTCTGCAGCAGGGTACTGCAGACAAATGTGTGTGTGCAGAGCGCCTTGCGTTTGGATAACCTGCCTCTTTCTGTCATCTAGAGTCCTAGTGGGAAAAGAAAGAGAAAGAAATGAGCCCTGTTTTGAGATGTTCTTTGCTTCCCTCATGTTCAGACTGCCCTGCYGAGATGGGAAGCTGGTTATTGGCTGGTATCTAGAGAGTTCAGCTTCCTTTGTGAGGATGGCGGGCCAGGTGAAAGCCACTGAAAGGCCTTTCTTAGGTGCTCAGCACAAGAAACATTGCTTGCCTCTTACCTTAAAAATCTTCTGTTCAAAGAAACATTGTGTCTAGGGGACACACTGAAGGGGACGGAATTATAGTGCTTTTTCAAAAGAAGTTCTTTCTAGTAATTTCTCATCTCCTCTTGTTCACTTGGACAACCATTCTTAGGTCCGAAGCTGTAAGGTTTAAATTGAACTTGGACATTGCTGCAGCCCGTTTTTGGAGCCTGCTGCAGAATCATGCTGAGGCAGTGTTCCTACTAAAGTATTCAATTTTTTCCAACTCGTGACATCGCCACAGCTAGGCTGTTTAGCTGCTCTCTTGGTCTCTCCTYCCCTGGTAACAGCTGTGCTGGAGAATGAGGAGGGAAGAACTCAGCGGTAGACTTGTTCCCACAAAACAAGCTGCTGTCAGATGCTGAGAGAATTGCTGACAAGGGTGAGTTAGATACTGGAAATATCTTTATTTTGAGGTATGGCAATGATAAGAGTTTTTTGCCTCAGATATCCATCCTGAGGATGCTGAGCTACAAAGGAAATTGTAGCATAACCCAGCCTCTCATTTTGCTTACTTTCTAATGCCTTACCCCTGCCTTCCCAATCCATCTGTACTTTGAGTCCATGCCTTCCTGTTATCCTACATGCTACCCCTACCTGACACTCAGCCTTGAGACATCCTCAAGAATCTCAAACTAGGAGGTATGACTGGGAGGTAAGGGCGAAGGAATGTTTTAGCACTGCAGCTTCCCTCTTCCCTCTGGATATTCTCCAAGCCACAAAAGACTTTAAGAGAACTTCTGATAATTGGCATAGTTATAAAGCAAGTCTTGCTTTTGAAATATGATAAACTAGTTTTCAAGCACTAGTTAACTCTAGTTGCATTTAGAGTTGGAAGCGCATGTGACTCAGGAAACGTGAACATGTGGGCAAATGCCTCAGATGTGCCTAGGTTAAATTCAGTCTTGGGACTGCATTCCTGCTGCTCTTGGTGCTTCTGAGAGTGGAATTTAAGTCTAGTCATTAGTTGCTTTGTATTTCCATGGGACTCAATCTAAACGTCTTAGTTATCTTGTGTGTGTTCTTTTCACTTGATATCTCCTCTTTCTGTGGTTGTAGATCTGTGTTGGCACCTTAGCTGGAATTTGATGTTGCTGATGTCAAGGCTTGAGAGTGATGCATGATTCCTCCTTTGCTGTCTCCTGATGTTTTATCATCTATGGAGTATTTTGGTGGTGGTTCTTTTTTGTCAGCCTCTTTGCTTAGAGGTCAAAAACATTTTTAAGGCTAAAAACCAAATTACCTAGTGCTGCTTTCTGAGAGTTCTTTTTATGGAAAAATCAGAACCCAAAACTTGCTTTCACTTCAGTCAGGGTTTATAGATACCTTTATATCAGTTCCTTTCTGCTAGGCTGCTTCATCATTTTATAATGATATATTCCTAAGGTTTGAATGTCTAACAAAATGGAAGCATTTTCTGTAGACTTAAGTAGCTGCTGAAAAGGCCTCTTGCATCAGTCATTGTATTCCTGGTACCGAATYGGCTGTGCTGCTTTGGACTTTAACCGTGTAAGCCCTGAGACTTGAGTGCAGAACTTGTACTGTATCATTAGGTAGCCTGAGGTCCCCTCCRTGTTGCGGGAGACTCACTGATATCAGGAGGGAGGAGGGGAAAACAATTCCAGGACACCTGTAAATCCCTGCAGTTTCGTGCTGAGGGTTTGATGTTAATTAGACAGCAGGCAGCAGTAATGTGCTGCAGCTCCCTTGGCTTGCCTGTTTCAGAAAGGGCAGAATCTTCCAACAGAGCAAAGAAGGGGCTGTTGAAGGGGCAGCAAACTGAATGGAACAACGATAATTTTATGCAAATTGGACTTCAGTAGCAGATTCAGCTTGGCTAAATCGCAGGGGGAGCAGAAGAATAAGGAAAAAAAGAGGGAGAGGAAAAACCCAATCAAAATGTATGGTTTGAGGCATGTTTCACAGCCTTCTGTTTAGATTCTTCTGCAGAAATGAAGAAACATAAGAGGAATGCCACTGGTCACAGCCAGTGGAATTGCTCTTTCTCCTGTGGTACTGCTGTTAATAACTACAAGTGGGTTATTCAGCCGACCTCTGCTGATTCCGCTTTGTTGCCTGATTTCAAAAGCTTTGCCCTGTGCTGGCACTCAATCACAGCTTGATATAACCAGTAGTGCTTTGCATGCATTGCCATCATTTTCATAGGGGAGTTCTGTTGCTTAAAAAAGGAGGAGGAGGGGAAGGAAAGCAAATTCAGATTCAACTAGGAGGTGTTGAAAGGGGCTAAGGAGGTTTTTGTTTGCTTGAGCAGAAGGAGGTGTAGTTGTAATGCTTAGAGCATGCTGCACTGCCTGCTTAGGTACAGAATGATCCCTAGTGAGATTCTTTAACCTGGTTAGGAAGAAGAATGGATCTTAAAAAAGAAAAGAAAAAAGAAAAGAAAGAGATAGGGAGAAGGACTAGAGCTGATGTGGTGAAGTTGTTTCTGAACCTGGGATCAGCTATACCGAGCTGGCTGTTGAGATTGCTGTCAGTGCGTGCACAGTTAGCTGTGAATTTATTCGGCTGCTTCTTTCACAAACATTGCCAGAAAGCAGAGCAAGCCAGTTTGTAACTGGTGTTTTACATGTTAGACCTGCTGCAGTCTCTGGAAACTCTAGAGATGCTGCTCAGTGAGTGGGTTGTATTGCCTTTTTGCAAGGTCTGGTTGTGCTGAAAGCATCAAAACTTTCCCTCTTACGGCATTTCAGTGACAGGCAACAATCCAATTCCTGGTGTGCACAAGTCCTCCCCAGCTCTCGTGCCTGTAGATACAGAGCCAGCCCTATAATGTGCAAYGTGGAGACTGTTCTTGCTCCATTCTTTTCTGCAATCACCAGTCACGGAGTCTTCTGTTTTCCTGGCTGAGGTTCTCACCATGACCTCTTCAGTGCCACACTGAGTGGCTTGGAAGCAATTACTGGAGCAAGGCAGCAGGAAACTCCTTTTGAGACAGAATAGGTGATATCTCATGCTGCGGTTCTTTCTCTATTTGTTTTTTGAAGCTATTCAGCAACCACTACAGAATAAGTGAACTTGGTGCAGGAACAGCTGGTCCTCTTCAGACAGTTTTTTTCTAACTGAAGCAGATCACGTGCAGCTTTCTCACTATTTGCCAAGCTAAAGAATATGTGTCAGCTCCCTGCAACCTTGTGTCTCGTTCAGTCCTTAGGACAGGYTTTGCAGCACAGTGTCTCTTCCCACTGGTGAAATTAAATCTTTACTGTTGAACAGATGTATTTGTAGTCTGATTTGGGCAGCTTCTTATATGGCTTGAAGAGATCCTGAGAACTTTTCATACCTCTACCAATAATGCATCTAACTCATAAACCTGCAGGGAATATGCCTCTCCTATGACAAAACCACTCCAAGCAGGACCCATACAGTCAGTGTATGTAGCACTGTGACCATGCAAATACACTAGTCACTAAACACCCACCCAGTAACTCTGGGTCTTGCCTATGGTTAAGGATGTTAAGGAAGTCTGTGGCTTGACCTCCTGCAGGTTGCCRAAGGGAAGGGGAGGGGGACTGTCCAGTTACAAGCTCCCTGAAACTTTGCTTTCAATTTTTTCTCATTTGCTAATCTGTTTATACAAGTGTCTTGTGTGCATGTATTTTGTGTTTCAGTTTAATCTTTCAGAATGTCAGATCACAGAAATTCCTACATCTCTTTGGAGGAGTGTGCCACCTTGTGCTTTAATGAATGTAGCTAGCATGGGCTAGACCTTTCTGTTCCTATGCTAGTGTGCARATGTGCCCTTGACCCTCCTCTCTGCCTTCTATGTGCCATTACGCCCTGGTCTGCATGCAAAACTGAATTTTGGATTGATGTTAAAAAGGATTTGTAAAAATTTCCTGAAGTTAGCCTCAAGCTCTGCTTGTTTTTTTTGGTGCTCAGGGTCTTGAATGCTGAAAATCCAGAGTATTCTACGGTGTTTAAGTGCTTGTTTGCTTTATTTCTGCACTGTTTTGGGAGCCAGTGTGAGCTGCTGCTTAAAGTAGAGGTTTGGCAATGAGGGTTTGGTTTCCTTTGCTGGACCAGATGCAGTTTTCCTATGTATGTGTTCACTTTTTGCATCTGTGCTGTAGTTTGTCTTTCTGACAGTGGGTGCAGACTTCTGTGTCTGGTCTTGCTTGTGAAGCTTGCTTGATGTCTGCAAAGGGCTTGAAGGTGATGTAATAAGAGATGCTGTGGAAATGCAGGGTACTTTGCAAATACAATGTGTGTTCCTGGGATATTGTTTGCATGTTACATGCATGATCTGTGCTTATTCCCATGGCAGCAATGGCAAGCAAAGTCAGGTGGTGGGTGCCTTCTCAGGGTCAATGGAATTGAATTCTGCCTCTTTCTTGATGGTTAACAGATTTTGTTCATTAAATTGTAAAGTTGTTGCTGATCTGTGTATCAGCATGATGATAGTTCTTTATTATGGCTTTCACTAACCAATCTGTAACTAACTGTGGTTGTTTGATTACAGAGGGAACATCCCCACGCTAAACAGGTATGGTACTTGTCATCTTTTAAAATTTGAAAAGAAAGACTAGAAAGAAGTAGCCTAATACTTACTGTTTTAACATGTTTTGTTTTAGTACCCTTATCTTTACTTGGGAAGCTCTCAACCATAACTCTTTCCCCCCTCCCCTTTCTGCTTTTGTCTAAAACATGTTTTCAGCTTTTCTTTACCTTTTCAAAGCAGCTTTGCATGTGGCAAGCTTTAAAATTAAATTTGCCAGGTGCCTTAGTTCATCTGTTGTATGGTATACAGTGAACTTTAGCAGAATGCTGCTTCTTGGGGGTCTCTTTTTTGGAGCTCGATTCCCAGCTGCTGACTCTCGATAGGGCGTCACAGTGGCATCGCAGGCGTTGGATTCTGGACAAGAGCATACCTGGGGCTGCTCGGCTTCCTGCAACTCGCTCAGAATTTGTTGAGGCTGTCTTACCTCCCTCACCCCATAGATGCATCTACATCTCAAACAGCTGACAGCATGTTTTGTTGTGTTTCAGATGCTAATTTTTCCTCCCTTGTCTCAGTTTGAAAGTATTTCTTGTTTATAGTAATACATGAAAAATGTCTGCTGTCTTTTTGTTTAGTTATTGTTCTGTGGTATTTTTTGTATTAGTTGTAAGAAATGTACACCAAGACATGTCCTGAAAATTTTTTGCTCTTTCAAWATGTGAACACCTATTATTTATTACTGCTTACAAACCTCCTTAGGGAAAAATAGTAAATATGGACCTGAAAGTCTCATGGCTCTTAATCAGAGATAAATTGCAGAAACCTAGAGTGACTTCAAACATGAAGAGAGCTATTGATCAAACTGATGATATTTTAGACTTGTTAGTAGTGTACTTAAAGCCATATAAAACTATTTTTCTGTATGTGAAAAGAAAGAAATCTTAGAAAAGCCAGTAAGAAGCAGTGTCAGCAATCCACAGTTTGGTGTTGGTCCTGATTCTGGGTAGCTTACCAGCGTGCCATATACAGCATTATCGGGCCCTTAATTTGCCTGYTATGCAGCTGGGGCCTGAGCCAGTAAAGTAGTTGAGCATCTGTTTGTCTTTGCAAGATGCAAATTAAGCATGTGCTGTGCTGAGTCATTGCCCTGGTTCTTTCCCATTGCCTTCTGCCTCCTGTTGTGTTACCAGTTGGGGAGGACAGAAACTTTGCCAGTGTCTTCCTAAACCCATGGGGCAATGAAGCAAGTGAMAGTAAACTGTTCCTGCGTCACCGAGTGCTGCTGTGTGCCAGCTAGTCATTTCCGTCTCTTAGGGCAAGCTTGAAAGTCTCACTATGTTGCAGGGAGCATTTGAAATAGGTCCCTCAGCAGATTAAAATTAGTCTGCAGTTTGGAGGTTAGGATTATTCCCTGATTCTGGTGGCTAGGGAAGGGAGGCCTACGTAGTTGTATGTGCTTTGTTCAGTAGGAGAGAAACTTCCTCTGCTAGTCTTCACTATAGCATTGTGGATCTTTGGGGAAAAAAAAAATCCAAACCCCTCAAAACAGCACAAATTATTTCACAGCCAGTATATGCTACTGTGGCAACTGAAGTATATGAGAAGTTAGTGATACTTTAATATATTCAGGATCTTGCCCTCTCACAGGAAAGAAAGCTGACCTCTAAAGTGAATGTGCTCCTTCTTTAAATAGAAGTCTCTTACATTGTGCCTTCCTCTGTTTAAATCTGTTCCAGTCCTTCTCACTTAGGTAAGGAATTGGTCCTTTGAGTGATATGTTTACTGTGCTGTATCTCACTGCTTCAGTAGCAGGCATATGGGCATGACTATAACCATAGTAAGAGGTCTTACCTGGAGAACAGTGGATCTGGAGCTCTGCTCTGTTTCCTTAGTCTTTTGCCTTAAGATAAATGTGTTCTGTGGCCAACTGCTTCCATGTAGCAACTGCTACCTTTTAGCAATCAAAACTGACAAAAGTAAAAAAGGTTGGGGGGAGGTTTGTAATGTTTTCAAAATCTAGGTTGAATAGATGAAAAAAGCATGTTAATTTGGTCAGCAGTTAAAGTGGAAGGCACTGTAATAGGACTTTAGTTAGGATATCAATCCTAGTGTAAGCTTGTAGAAARCCACATAGAATTGTTGAGAGGTCACTGTATCCCCCTATGTATTTGAGGGATGTAAGTTATAATATCACCAGAAAAAAATGCAGAAACAGTAAGAGAATGTGGCTCAAAACACTTTAACTTAATTTGTAAAGGTTTAGTAAATCTTTAGGTGCCCAAACTTAGTACAATTATTTATCTCAGTATTCATCTGTAAAGCAAAACATACATACAGGAGGAACAGTGCTTTCAGCTGTGCATAGTCATAATTTATCTGTCATCTCAGATGTCTTAAGAAATATTTTTTAAAGGGTAGTAACATTTTTTAACCATATGACTGTTCCTGAACGTGGGGAGGACATCCAGGTAAGGATATTAATGATATCAGACACACATGCCAGCATTGCAATGGCTTTGGAGAAGACAGCACATCATGTCTGGCATGCTGAAGAGTCTAATAGATCATGCAACAGTTAAAATGGATAAACAGTCACACTTCAAATGGTCATATATATGCTTGTACATATCTTTTTCCAGTGATTTTATTTGTTTCTCCTTTGTCTTTCTAACTGTGATCTTATTGAATTGCCATTTAGAATGTCCTTCTCTTCCAATCTCAATCACTATGGAATGGTCCATGTAGCTAGCGTGAGTGATGTACTGCTAGACAATTCGTTCACTCCACCATGCCAGCGGATGGGTGGAATGGTSTCCTTCCGCACGTTCGAAGATTTTGTCAGGTATGTGGGGAAGAGCGACTATGATCATATGCATTGTCAGCTTCCTCGATGGGCCCAAATGGAACTGGATGAAGTCTTTGCCTTTGTCTAGAATCAGGTCTAAAGTGTTCCTGAGCTTGTCTGCTAAGTTTCTGGGGCTTCAGGTGGAGGGTTGTTTGTGTCCCTTCCTCTGCGTTCTTGAGATAACTGGAAGTTTCAAAATGCTGTAAGAGCAGTTTGCTCACAGCCTAAAGGATCAGCATCTTGAATTTCTGCTGCTTTGGAGATCATTTGCAAATATGCTGATTCCTTCTGACATTCTTGCATACACTTATATATATGGAAGGAWGTATTCTTTATGCTTGCAACCTTCTAGGTGTAGGCAAAAGACAGCAGAGCCCAGAGCAATCATAAGGGCCTGTAACTATGAGGTCTCTGACTTGTGTTGGAAGATCCAGGTTCTGCCTGGGGTTGGAGAGTAGAGGAGGTATTGCCTCTCTGTCTTTTGAGTTACAGCCCTGCAAGAAGGAAGGAGTCTTGTTCTCCTCTCCCCCCATTAGCAAGGTATTTTGTGGATTTTAGTGMTGTTTGGTTTTGGTGTTTAGCAGCAGTGTATTTATGATTAATACTTCTCTGGTGTATTTCAGAATCTTTGATGAAGTGATGAGTTGCTTCTGTGACTCTCCTCCCCAGAGCCCAACCTTCCCTGAAGCTGGTCATGCTTCCTTGTATGATGAAGAAAAGGTATAGTAATTTTTTTCTCTTTTTGTTTTTGTTTTTCTCTTGAGGTTGCTCTCAAGTTGAAGGTGGAAGGCATGCAAAATGCCGCAATAACTGCAGGCTAGATACTTTTCACTGCTTCGAGTGCTGGGTACAGGAGTTAAGAGCTTTATGTATGTATTTATATGATTTGTTTGTTCTGCAGCAGGTGACTCAAAGTAGGTGACCATTTCCATATTCAAAAACTATGGTTAGGTGTTTACTCTCTCTGTAAGTTTGTATTGTAACTTCTAATGTCAGTACACATTTCTGGATCCACGGCAGTGTAACTGAGAGTTTGGACCAATGGTTTTGTTTCTAGGCCTTCTCTGTGAATAGGGCTATTGCACTACGTCTTTAACAGCCTTCACTTGCCAAATTTTCTGTCTTACATCCTTCCTTGTCAACTTACGTGCTGATTCTTCCCTCTCTTCTGCCTCTTAGAACTGCATTTAGGAGGAAGAGGTGAGAGGAACCCCTACACTTTTTATAGTGACACAGATAGCAGGTGCAGAGGAAACAGCTAGTTTATAGTGCTTAGAAATAGAAGAGCTGCTGCCTGTAGAGACGGTAGCTGCTCCTTTGCTCTGTCCTGCTTCTCAGGTGCTAGGAGCTCTGTTTGGATGAAGTGTGGCTTCAGAATAGGGCTTTGTTTTAGACTGATCCATTAATCTTGATGTGTTTAAGTACTGTAGTCTTGTTCCAGAATATTACCATCAGCCTTAATGTCTTCTGATCCCTCTCTTTACCTCACTCCAGACCTCACCAAGGCTAATTTCCTGTTTACACTCAGTTTATCAGAGTTAACTGCAAATTCCTAAATGCTTTGTTATTTCTCAGAGTTTTTACATAGTTAATGCTTCTACATTATGTCATTTTGTTGCAGATGTGAAAACACTTGTTGTGTTGCTCCTATTCTTTGTCTGCTTCATTCCATTACGCTTCTTGACAGCAAAGTCCTCTTTTGTCCCATCTGTACTGCATCCCATGAAAAGAGGATAAGTCTCTGCATTCTTTTTGTGCCCGAAATCTTAYCTTAAGTTAACCAAGTCAGATGTGATCATCAGAAACAGATTGTCAGAATGAAGTGCCTGTTTGCTGTTTGTGCACATTAACTCTTTTTTTGTGTGTGAAATTATGAGTTTGTGAGACTGCTTGGTCAAGGATTTCCTTCATAATTTTGCTTTGTTTACAGCAGGTGCTACTGAGGTCATTTCTCTCCTAGGGGACCTGTATTTTAGAGATGTACTCAGGGGGCCTCTTGAGAATACATACATGTTATGCTGTTAACAATCTATTTATAGGGAATGTTTTCTTTAAATTGCAGACTGCCCGTGAGGAGCCCATTCACATCCTTAATGTTGCTATTAAAACTGACAGTGACGTTGATGATGATGGGCTAGCAGCCATGTTCAGAGAATTCACGCAAAGCAAGGTAAGTTGTTTAGCTTTGCTCTGTCTCTCTGGAACTGTGTGATTTTTGTGGGGTAGTTCTGTCTGCTTTGGGAAAAGTCTAGGTATTCCTCAGACCTTCCCTCCCCCTCTCCAAAATAAATGAAACACAACCTTAATTTATTCCATCTAGAACCTTATCACTTCTTTGATCGGATGTAACTGCACCTTTCTGAAGCCTCCAGGGTGGGCAATGAGTAACAGTGAGCTCTTGTTGTTTCTCTTTGCAGTACCTAGTGATGTAGGACTCCTTCCCTTTAATTTTTGATAGGGTGAATGACCCTTAAAGTTTTATATGTGTTAGGTGAATCTTCAGTATCTATTCACAGATGCTCTGAAGGAATGTGCTGTATCCCACTCCTTAATAGTAATGTGAATAGAGTCACTAAATTGTTATTATCTCTGTTATAATATATATAAGTAAGAGACCTGCAAAGAGGCATTAAAATGGCWTCTATCTGTGAATCATAACAGTCTTAATGCAATTCAAACTTGTTCCCTTTTTACTGGCATACTGGAGCATCCATCTAGTGTGGTATTTCTGGTCGAAGGTGGAACAGACTTGTGCGTTTTGTTGCCCCTTCATAAGTAGGGGATTCACCTTAGTGTACCAAGTGTTAGTCCTGTGGTCACTTTTCTAGAAACCCCCCCGCGTGTTGGACTAGCCCCCTTGTGTCCGCTTCACCCTCCAGTGTCTGCCTCCCTCTGCTTCTCTGAGTGGTCTGCAGACCCCCCC
>NW_028186083.1:617134-665481 GCF_003343005.1 Rhea americana
TAGCCCTCAGACACTGAAACCCTGCAGCATCCATAGTGCCTGCAATGATTAAGGAAGGGTTGAGAAAGGAGTTTGTAACTTTGTTTCCCAGTTTGGGAGGTGGCAATGCTTTCTGCACAGATGAGACGTGTCGCAAGGGGACTGGTATCCACTCCGCTTCAGCAGCTTCCTGTCTCTTTAAGCAAAGAATATAATCAAATATAAAATTAAAACTAGTTCTGCTTTTCATCTGCTTGATCATGCTCCAGGCGTTTTATGGGAAGGAAAAAAAGGAAAGAAATAGAAAAAAAATTCCAAAACACATTAAACTATCAGATAGGTTGATCCAAATTGTCCAAATAATCTTCTTGTCCCAGCATGTTGTGTGTGGTGTTTTTAATAGAAATTAGGATCATATACTTGTAAATGACTTGTGGAGGAGATTGAGGCAGTCAGTGTAAATGGAGTTTCTCCAGGTGCTGATGGCTAATCGCTCTGTAATAGCTGTGGACTTGCTGTGAGACCCACATTATTACGATGTAATCAGAATCCTGTTGCTATGCTGTTATTGTCTGCCACTTGTGGAATTTTAAAAGCAATAACAATTTTTGCTTTTTATATCGTGGCATTATTAAAGTTATTTTCTTCCTCTTGCTATGAATATAGTCACTGATGCTTATTTTCAAAGGGCTTAACCTTCGTAAAACATTTCAGTCCAAGCCGAAAGGAGTGGTTTTGTTCCCAGTCTTAGCTACAGTTCTTGTTTCTAGTCCATTTTCTCTCTCTCTCTCTCTCTCTCTCTCTCTCTCTCTCTCTCTCTCTCTCTCTCCCTCTCTCTCTCTCTCTCTGTGTCTGTGTCTGTGTGTGTGTGTGTCTGTCTGTCTTTCAAATTGGAAAAAAGGAGGAGAGAGGATAAAAGTTTTAGAAACAGGAGCAAAGTTACCATATTTTAATACTTTTCAGAAAAGCAAAGGCATGGTAAATATTCATGGCAGCACTCATTTCTAATGTGACTTTATTGAATTTGATTTTGTTTTTTAGCAACCAGAATGAACACTCTGATCRGTTCAAAAGATAAAATAAAACCTGTCACTTCTGCAGTATTGACACATCTGTCCTTTGTTTTTCAGTTGTCTGTGCGCTGTTTGCGCCTAGACCAAGTATGTGCTCCCTACTTCCGTGTGTCCGTTCCTTTAAAAGGATCGTGTGCCATGYGCGTGCCATGCCTGCCTTGCCCTCCTTTCGGAAAGTAGTCTTTGCAGTAACGAAAACAAYAAAAAGAGACCAGCTTACTGGGGCAGGTGAACAAGAATATATCCTGCAAGACTTTTGAATAACTCTTCTGCTTTACTTATTAGCATGGCTCAACTGGAATACTGTGTCCTTGTGATTTGATTACTTTTCTCTTYAGATTTAATGTATTTGTTCATGTGTGCTACTAGACAAACATCAGATGAGAAATATTAGCTATGAGTAGACTGAAACGGACCTTGCAGGAAGATCTTTTCCAGATCATAGAGGACTTGCAACTGCTTTTGATATGTTCCTTTTCTGTTAATCCCAATATCTTGGTTCCATCCTTTCATTTTTACAGAAATCGGTCCTGATTGAACATGGGATTCGGAGGCTGACTTTTCTTGTAGCACAAAAGGTATTTTGATATCTCTCATATTGCTTAGAACTGTTTGGTTTCTAGATAAAAATAGCACTGACATTTGTTGTGTTTTTTTTCCAAGTTAAATACTGTATTAACTATATTTAGTTCTCTTCRCTGCTTTTATTCTCTAAAATTTGAGGTTGTTTTAATGGATTTGCATAAGAAAATTAATTTACAATTGTCAACAATCTTGACAGCTCTTGTTTTCTTGAATTAATTCATTTTTGATTTTCATCCTAATTGCTAGCTTTTTTCTGCTTTTTTTTTCTCTCCTCTCCGTGTTCGTGTGTTTCCTTTGTAAGGACTTCAGGAAACAGGTCAACTATGAGGTCGATCAGAGATTTCATGTAAGTAAAAAGGTTCTAGAACTGTGACGTTGTTGCCCCCAGGCCAGGAGGCATGTAAGTGACTCTTGGGCTTCTCATAACTAAGCTTGATTAACATTTGATTTTAAGTGAGGTTTTTAATCCCAACATTGGTATCAGGATCAAGTGAAGTATTCAAACAAACATCTAACTTTAAATTCAGGAGTGGGTTTTTAAATTCAATAGTGGGGCAGGTCCTGTGCTAAAGAGTCCCTAGTTACCAGACTGACTTCATGACTCTGATGTAGTGATAAAATCTTGATTGTTTCTGTGTTGTTTTTGTATTCTAAAATGTAATTGTACAATTACATTTACATTTCTTGCATGGTGTAGTGGTTTCTTTAGGCCTTCTTACTGATTTTAGAATAACTCAAAGGAGTAATTGAAAAGATCTGCTAGATCTCAAATAATGATTTAGGGATGCAGAAAACATTTGGAGCTCTTACTGCTAAGAATTACTCCTTTCCCTACTGAGGGCTAGTTTGGCACTGCTTTCAAGAAGACAGTGGAAGGCATAAACCTGATTTTTATTCATTGTCTATCTACTTCACAACTCTGGAAGCTTTTAAGAATTGTGAAAGTGCAAAAAATTAGCCCTGTGTTCAAGAAATAAGTTTGGGCAAGTTCTACTAAAGAAAAATTACTTTATAAATCAGCAAAAATGTGGATAGCACCTCTTGGGAATCACTGGCCATGGTAGGGCAGAGAGAGCGTCTGCCCTTATGGAGTGATTCTTGGGCAGTGTCATACGCCAGTCTGAAAATTCACAACTGTTGCTACTATGAGACATTAATGCAATGTGAATTATGCACTTTTGAGTCGTATTGTACTCTTCAAAAATAGYCTATTTTACAATTTATTAATGGATATTAATTTAATAATAAAGGCCAAGAAGTTCCCAGCTGGGTTTCTGGATAGGGAAACTGAAGAGAGCACAGAATAGCTCTCATTGACCAAATGCACAGAAGAAAACAGTAGATCTGTTCCGTCCTTTTGAATTTGTCAGTCACTGGTTCTGAATGAGCCCTACACGCTGTCCCCCATGCTCACGTGGAGCTACCCAGTCAGATGCCTGTCTCTGCTGTCCTTGCACAAGCTGTTAGGAGCTGGAGCTCTGTGGATCCCTGTTGCAGACGTGGGGATACATGCTCCAGAGGCAGCCTCCGTATCTGACCGAATGCTACTTGAGGGCTGCGAGCCGAGCAGTGTAGAACTCGATCTCTGGATGAGAGGCCTTCGCTAGAGACCCCAGTCCCCTGGGTGCTGTTAGGGAGGATGTAACCCCGTGCTGTGGCGTGAGTAAGGTGGTAGATCATGGAGGTTTGGAGTTACTGTAAGCCTTCAGAATAGTCTTCTGTGCTTGCAAGGTTGGTCAGTCTAGTTCTCCTGAACGTGCTGTTACCCCCAAAATCAGGCTTGYGTTTGCCCTGAGCTGCCGTTTCCTGCCATCTGTTGTTAAGATCTTGCTGTTTCTAAGCCAGAGGATGCACCGTGGTTTGTCATTGGTTTGGAAAGTTTGTAGAATACCTCTGGGATCTTCTGTGAGTGTCAGTCTTTATTACTATCTCCTATTCTATTCAGTTTATTACTGGACCCACTATTAACTTAGCCAGGGCCTGGGCTTGGGTTTGTTTTTGTTTTAATTACAGTCTATATAATTAGTTCCCAGCATGYTGAGGTAATAGAGAGTTGCTCCAGCAAGCTTCCAATTTCCTCATCTCATTAGGTTTTTAACGTGATTATTAGTATAATAATCAACTATGATGATTTCTGTTGTAGCTTTTCACATTCTGCGATTTGCAGGGTGTCTTGATTGGCTAATTTAGGCARATTATTTTGATTGTCTTGATGATGGTTGGTTGATTAGAACACAGCAGGGGTATAATTCTTCTGCCTAGGAAATGGAGCACTCTTTTGGTTTTTGGTACCAAAGTACTGAGAATTTTTGTATGTGTGCACATCTAATTATTATATGTGCCCACAACACTAGTCAAATGCCTCAAAAGCAATTACATTAGTGATAGAATGATCATGGATGGTGTTAGAAACTGGCAGCGTGCAGAGGAGGACAGGTAGGAGGGATTTGGAAGAAAAGTGAGGAAACATGGAAGTCTCTTCTGTGTGTTATTTTCTTAGCGTACTACTGATACTTACAGGGTCATCTAAATTTCACCGTCACGTGGATTTTCAGTGACGGGGTTTCCTGTACCAGTGGCTAGTCTGGAAGATATATTCCAGTCAAACACAGGTTACTTCGTTTGACAGAGTCTTCAGGTGAAATTCTGGGGGTTGTTCTCTATAGGAGATAGCGAAGGYGATCCATTAGTTAGTTCTGCCCTTAAAAGTTGTATTGCTTAGTGGAGCTTTGTACTTCGTCATCATGCAGTGGTGTTGCAGTGGATCAAGCTAGGGCAGSCTGTTTTTCATTGATACTGAAAATACGACTCTCACTCAGAAATTCAGTGACGCCGGGTCAAATATCTCCTTTCTTTTCCTAATAAAGTGATTCTGGCTGATTGACTGTGCTCTCTGATGTCACCTTTAGCATAAATGGCCACTGTTCTCATGTTGGTGCAAAGCTTTCGCAAAAGTTCCTCCACCCAGTAAGCATAGTAAATATATTTTGTAAATTTTTGTAGAGTACTATTTCATAGACAAGGATGAAGTTTCCTGTTAGAACTCATTATTTTCCTTGTGAAGAGAGTATTTCTAGCAGTAATRATATGAAGAGAGCTATAGAGCATCATTTTGTGTATCTCACCTTACATAGCAGAGCATTAATCTCACTGTAAGACTCCTGAACATTTCCCCAATAATCATAATAGAACTAGAAGAGGTTTCCCACTGCCGTGTCTGGACAGTTCAATTTTACTGTCTGTTGGTAGTGGAAAATAATAATCAAAAGCCAATCAAGTGGCAGTTACTGTGTTAACAGGGAAGGCAGGTTTAAGCTACCCCTGCTGCCTTGTTGAGGGTAACTTGATGTTCCATTGCTCTTTGTAATATTGTGAAAGTAGCTTGTAACAACTTTTATCCTCTCGCTGCAGTGCCACTCCAGATCTGGCCTGTGAGCGCTCTTGGGGTAGATCAAGTGGCTTACTTCTAGAGGACTAACATAATTGTTTTTATTTTCAAACAGAGGGAATTTCCAAAATTTTTCACGTTCCGTGCCAGGGATAAGGTAAATAGTATATTATTAAGATTTTTCTCTAAATATTGGCTTTATCCTTTTTTTGCATAGTTGTTCCGTGTCAATCTAAGAGGGAGGAAGCTACATAAATGCTGCACAGCACAGAATTTTCTCCTTGTCTAGGTCTGTTCACCACACACTCAGTTGATGCCAATTGGAATTATGAGTCTTTGATAGATTTGGATTAAAAAATATGCAAGTACAAGCCTAACTTGAAGCTTCTGTTCTTGTAGATTTTAGCCACAGTAAAGCATGGAGAGGTTGGAACCTGAGTTTGATATCAAACTTTCTGGGCTCTTGTGAAAAAGAGGATATTTTGAGGGAGTGAGCTTAGGAAYTTGTAATCTGTGTTCTACTCTCAATATTTCAAAAATTTCAAGACARATCTTAGTACTAATGATGCTGGTGCATCAGATTTCAGACAAACAAACAAAAACCCCCAAAACTTGGGTGAACTGATCTGCATTTTTAGCATTTTAGTTATATATGAAATTTCATAATGACTATTGTCTAGTTCTCCCCATCATCTGTGTTCCAGCTTCTTTAACTCATCCTCTTCTTTTTCACTCTTTTCTCCTTGTGCTGTGCTGGATGTTTCCAGTTTGAGGAAGATCGGATCTACCGTCATCTGGAGCCGGCTCTGGCTTTTCAGCTAGAATTGAACCGGATGCGAAACTTTGATCTCACTGCCATTCCATGTGCCAATCAYAAAATGCATCTCTACCTGGGAGCAGCTAAAGTTGAAGTAGGAACAGAAGTGACAGACTACAGGTTCTTCGTGAGGGCAATTATAAGGCATTCAGACCTGGTTACCAAGGTGAGTTCTGTCATCCATGCAAGCTCTGTTCCCAGGGTAGCATATGAAATGCTGCAAGTCATTCTACATATATTAAAAACTACAGATGCTTGTCCTCTCTTTGCTATGTTGCCTTTATAGAAGTCTATTTCAAAGACCTTATTTTCYTATGCTTTCAGGGAGATTTTTCTGTAGCCAAAGTAGATAGTCGGGAATCCTTGTTTTCTGAGTCATTGTTTCTCTGTGTTGCTCATGCACTACTGCAGTAATGGTTTGCACTGTCCAGGTTCAGATATATGCTGACATAAATGAGGACACAAGTCAGCCAGGTGTGTGAATCCAGGCAGTAGGAGTTTCAATAGGTCTGCAGTAGGGTCGCGCATCAAGCTGAAACTAATGTAACCTATTTTCTTAATCAAGTCCTCCTGCAGCTTTTCAAGCACTGTATTCTTGAGTTGTGTTTTTTGAGTAGAAAGTAAATTGTTTGTTGACAATCTCTGGCAGGAAGCCTCCTTTGAGTATCTGCAAAATGAGGGAGAGCGATTGCTTTTGGAAGCCATGGATGAATTGGAGGTGGCTTTTAATAACACCAACGTGCGCACTGACTGCAATCACATCTTCTTAAACTTTGTGCCTACTGTCATCATGGACCCATCTAAGGTATGCTCTGTTCCCCGGCTCCAAGCTGTTTGTTATTCTGGGGCTTTACTTAMCAGAATGGAGTTGTTGTCTGTTTATTTTCTTATGCTATTTAAACGCAGCTCTTGACTGTGTGCACTTTAATACCATTTGGTGAATGGCATGCAGTTTCAACTAGCCATTTTATGGCAGAAAGTGCAGGCAATCAGTGACCAGTATGAGAAGGGATAACATGATAGTCAAGTTAGTTATTCTAATTACTGGATATTTTTTTTTTAGTAGAGAATTAGGCAAGTACTGAGAGATTCATTATTGTCTGTTCAGTGACTTCYTGAGGGATTTAGGTTTCTCATTGTCAGTGTAAGTCATATGCAATATGCTTTTGTCTCTAGAAAGCTCTAGTAGGGAATGTTATTACCAGAAAAAAACAGAATAATGCTATGGGTTAACCTATAATCTGTTAAGGAGGAGAAAAAAAATTTCCCCCTTTTTAGATGGGATGGCTAAAATTAGATACTTGAATATAAAAAATGAACTATAGATTACAAATAAATTCTGAATCATGAAAACACATTTTTAACTTTCTAGAATTTAATTTACATCAGTCACATTTACTCCAGTGTTTAAGTGATTGAAGTTAAGCTTAAAATATTTGGACATCATATTTTTCTGCTGAAAATGTAAAGAAAGTGCAGTCACATAACTAGTGGAAGTCTAACTAAAGGTTACAGTGCCCAATAAACTGCTAAACCAATTTCTCTTCAAAACCAGAAAGAATAGTTTTTATTTTAGCTAAGTAAGGTAAACAGTTAGCTTGTTTTACATTAGGCACCCGTTTGGGAGTTGAAGAAGCAAGAAAGCTTTATTTCTTCTTCCAATCTATGAGTAAGTACTAAGCGTAAGATCTCAGAACTRCTGTGGCTCGTATTTTTATTGGAATTGCACTGTCCTGCAAGCAATACGCTTCACTTCCTCTGTTTAGACTAATGGACACTTTATCAAAGTCTGTTTTTATTTGAAACTAAATTTATTCTTCCAGCATATTTAAGGTAGATATTTTTAATAAGGACATAGCTTAAAATGTTAGGGTTTTTTGTTACAGAAGTCCGGATATTATCCAGACACAATGTGAGACAAATTGTGAACTTAAAAAGAATTTGAAAAATCAACTAGTAAAACATAAATGCCTCATTTTTCGTTTTGTGATGTAAAAGCACAAAGAGATCAGCGTTGTAAATAAACGAACAGTAAGCTTTGTAGATGCTTAAATGAAAGTTTTTGGACATAAAGCATGTTTCTGGTTAGCAGAGGAATGACAAAGTCCAAAATAAACTCTAAAGGCAGTATTTTCTTGGAAATCAATATTCGTTCATGGTTACGGAAAGATGAGAGCTGATCTTTATGAAAACAGCTGAAAGTTTTTAAACAGATGAATTGATTATCAAAAGAAGTGTCTCCTGCTTGCTGACTTTTAAAGTCATGATTAAAAAATGGTAGTTTAGATCACTTAAAAAAATCCCTTCTCAGTCTATCCAAAACGTTTAGATCCCACCATATCCAAGCTGGGATATGCAGCCATTGGAAATTAAGCTGCCTTCAAATGCATACCATGACTTTTCGCTAAACAGCTGTGGAGAAGATAATTTTTTTGTTTGAAAGAATGTTAAAAACAGCCTACAAATTGCCTTCTTTTAATATGCGCTATTTGCCAACAGTAGTATATTATAAGTTTAATAGAATGGTAGCGGACCAAGCTCCAAGTGGTAATTGCTTTGTTGATTTAAAGCATTGTAGTGTATGTGCAGTGAAACATGATTATTATAAGTGCTACATAACTGTTTGTCAAGGATTTCACTTTCCTACGTTTTGTAATTCTTAGCTGTGAGCTATACTTGCAGGAAGAAAAGTGTATGAAGGGGGGGAAGCAGCGAGCATGCTGTGCTTGGCTGGGATGAGACGGGCCGTGAGGTAGAGACATGAATCCGGTACTGTCCGCTTACCTTGGCAGTCCCCTGATTTTGAGTCAGTTGGTGCCTTTTTCCAAACTTGTCAGGGTTGGCCACAGTCAGATAGTGCCGCTGGGCACGCGCTGCCACTTGGCAYTTTGCTCCCTCTCCATCCCTGTGGTTTGCCTTGTACAGTGGGGTGGACCTGTGGGCAGCACCGTGCGGCGGTGGGATGGAGGAGAGACCCCGTGGTGAACGTGCCCAGGCCAGAAGGGTGAGGGCATTTCTTTTCACATATTTTAAGATTGAAGAATCTGTGCGAAGCATGGTGATGCGCTACGGGAGTCGCCTGTGGAAACTCCGTGTCCTCCAAGCTGAACTGAAAATCAACATCCGTTTGACGCCAACTGGAAAAGCGATTCCCATTCGTCTCTTCTTGACCAATGAATCTGGCTATTATTTGGACATTAGTCTGTACAAAGAAGTGACAGACTCAAGAACAGGACAGGTATGGCTCTATGCAAAATTTTTAGTGAGGCACTTTATACTTGCTTAAGCTTTTCTGTGATTTGCCATGTTTTCAGATAATATAAAATTGCTATTCAATTTCACCATATAAAGAGGAACAAATTGTTGTAAAAATATCTAGTGGGCACATAGGTATGCAAAACATGTAAACGATTTTTTAAAAAGCGTGTGTCTTCAAATTGTTTTGCGTATACCTTGAGTTACTTGTACAGCATCTGTTTTCTTCTACAGTGGRGTACTCTAAAAGCTAGTAGAAAATAATTGCTGTTGATGCATATTCTCTAGGTCATAATAGAATTATATATGTCCCTGAATAGATAAAGAAAATCTGTGAACTCTTCCTTTAAATTCTAGAGGTATAGGGCATTACTTGCATAGGATGCTATAAAAATTCTAAAGTGCTTTTAGGTCATTTTTGTTAAATACAGTAGACTCTTTTGTAACAGTTGTGGCTGTTCTGGTATTTGTGCTTTTCTTGGCATAGGTGTGTTGTGGTTAATTCAAATACCTACACATGCTAAAATACATAGGCCCTCGGATGAATGAAATATATTTAAATATAGAAATGTTTACATCTCTGTAATAATCTCTCTGCCATGGAGTAGTAGCAACAGAATAAATCACTCGGGCAGTGTAAATGTCAAATACAAAGTGCTGAGTCACCCTTTCTCCCCTCTTCTYATTTAAATTTTCCCAGCAAGCTGCCTGACTGTACAGTCCGTCCAGACTTGAGATCCTGGAACAGATAATGTCTGTATGTTTTACTTCATTTCTGCCTTTGAGTGGAGATGAGAAAAGAAAAGGACATTTTAATAATCTTCAGTGGCTGAGCTTAACACTTGAGCTTTGTTAGTCACTTGTGAAGGTCACTTTTCCTCTTAAATTCTCTCTGGTGGTGGTGACATATCCATGTCAGACCTAGACTATACTCTCTTTTTTTAAAGCTGGGAGAGTGTGCTTTTATGTTTACAGCTTTTAAGAATTTTACTATTTTTTTTCAGCATATTAAATGAACTCTTAAAAATTCTACAAGTTTGGAATTTTTTAAGTTAATTCCTACAGTAATTTTAAGCTTTGTCTTAAAACTAACACCTTCAAGTTTTGCAAGAAATTGCAGATTTCTCCTTTGTGACAGTTTTCTAGGACAGATTCATATCTGAGTATACTTCCTGTGTTTTCAGAGGACTATTTTGAACCTAGGGACCTCTTTCAAAGAGTTCAAGCATTACTGGTGTACCAGCTGCTAGGTACTTTCATGATTTTTGAAGAATGGAAACATAAATTGATCATAAGAGAATAACCCTGCTCTCTTGTTTCACGGTTTCTGCAAAAATGAGTGGGTCCACTGTCTTTGTTGTGGACATCTCTCGTTCTGATAGAGCTGATCAGAAGCTTTCTGTAGATTTAAAGAGATTTGGGCCCTGAGTGTAGCAAGAGTCCCTAACAAAGGCATAGTCATAAATGCTTGTTATCGTGGATAAGTATTTCTCCCATTGAAGAAGCTATTTCACAAAGCAACCTTTGTGAAGCCTGAAGAGAGCACAAACTATTATTTTGAATGTTGAAAACTAAAATAGGCATTATTTATTGAATTTTCTCTCTAATGGAATTCTTCAATTAAATCACCTTCAATTAAAAAAGAGCTGTAGAGCATTAGATGTGATGACTGTTCTGATAAACAGTCTGATCAAGTTGCTTCTGTCATACATGTTCCTATTAAGCAGCATATGCTCAGTGTTGTCCCAGTTAAGCAGTACTCATTGCATTTCTTTCTTAGCTGAAATGGATTTCCTTCAGAGTCCTGGTCGAGTGGAATATATAGTGCCATGAAGCATGGCAGCTGATAATTCATGTTGCTACTCTGGGAAAATCTTTTAAACTTATAATATCAAAACTTCAAGCCAAATGACATATGCAAGTCTTGACCTAGCTTCCATGATCAGTCAGTAGAGATACAGATACAGTGCTGTTCAACTACATAAATAATAGAGTTCTCCTCTCTGCGCCCAGCTATCACAATCAATCGGCATAGATACAGTGTCAGGGGAAATACTGGTGAATGTGAAGTCATCTAAGTCACAGACTTTTCTCTATGGAGATATGGCTCTGTTAGCTTTGCTTTCTGCTGTGATATGGTAATAAGTCAATGATACTTGAATCTCTGCAGTAATGGTCCAGCACTGTCTCCAAAGGGTAGTAATGCATGATGAAGTACGGTGTTTTAGAATATGTAAGAATTACCATATTTGGAGAGAACTAAACCAAACCTGATCAATCTAGAGCATCCTAATTTTTGGTAAAAAAATAAATGAGATAGGACCATTGAATCAGTGGATTAAAATGTAATTGGTTGTATTTTCTACTGTAGATTATGTTCCAAGCATATGGGGATAAACAGGGACCACTTCATGGGATGCTGATCAACACCCCCTATGTGACCAAAGATCTACTTCAGTCCAAGAGATTCCAGGCACAGTCTTTAGGGACATCATATGTCTATGACATTCCCGAGATGTTTCGGCAGGTAAGTGTTCTTTTTCAAGTTCTCCTAGGTTGTTCTAAAAATCTGTACCAGAAAAGCACTTCTATCAGTTGCCATCCTTGCTCATCAGGGAACTGTGTGGGCTAAGTGACTAAGTTGGTTTCCCAGGGTCTAGGCAGCTATGGACTGAGTCTACTTTGAAAAAAGGTAGGACTCCTAATATGCCACTGCTGTAGCTCCACTAATAAACAGAAGTTGAAACATAAAGCATCCTGTCTGTCTTCCTTCTCCCACCCTGTTATCTAACCTTCCCAGAGGGTTAGACAATGCAAGGGTGATGGTACCTAGGATAAGATTCCACTACAACTTCTTTGTGCTCCTGACCTGTTTAAATGGAGGGATAAAAGTCCTAATCCTTAAATAGAGGCAGTGCTTTAATGAATGGCTTTGAGTTTCACTGTATGCTAAGTTGGAGAGTAGCACACTGCCAAAGTGTATACAGCATTCCCCACTAGTGACTGATTTATTAGAAACTAAGAATCTCCTAATGCTTTCAGGAGAAACCTGTATCACCACATCATTAAGTGTGTTACTCAGAGTTGCAGCATTGATTCTGTATCTCATTTACTGGATTCTATCCAGAATCACGTCATTTGAATAATGCTACTTTAGGTGAAATTGTGTTTCATGGCTTAAATCTCAATATAAGTGGTATCCACTGAATATTATCAGCCAAATTGTTGGGGGAAGGAGGGAGTGCAGAGCAAGTGTTCAGTCTTGAATTTTAAGTCACAATGAGTTGAATAAAAATATTTGCAGATGATATTCTTAACAAGAGTTTACCTTTTCATCCTCTAGTCTTTGATTAAGCTCTGGGATTCTATGAATGAACACACATTTCTGCCCACGCCGCCTCTGCCATCAGACATACTAACGTACACTGAACTGGTCTTGGATGATCAGGGCCAGCTGGTGCACATGAATAGGCTGCCAGGAGGAAATGAGGCAAGTTGCACTTCCTTTTTGCACTACTTTTCTTTTCCATGCTCTACAGTACATTGTGTCTTGGACTAGCTTCGACAATTGTAATGAAAATTTACCAAGCCAGCCACAAAATCTATTCATTCAGTCTTTCATAGATGAAATCTCTCTCTTGAAAATGAGATTTTTGTTTCATTAAAAATTAATACCTTCCATACAATGGGTATTTTAACCTCCATAGTAAATGATGATTCCATTTCAAACCTGTTCCTGTGCTATTTTTTCCTTCGTAATTAAAAAGTGCTCATTCAGCTATTCCAGGTAGCTGGGGTTTATATTTGAACAAAATGTTTTACAAGAACAAATAGAAATGTTTTCATTTGCTTAAAAAAAAAAAAAAGAAAACCAGTTTTATGCTTTGCATTTAAATGTTCACCGTGCGATGCCGTGTTTGTGTAGCGTGCTGGCAATGTGTGTGCAACATCCCCCCCTAGTGAACGATTTACAGGAGACTAACAAGCTGGTAGCAGTGTTGGGGTAATGGAGTTCCTCCTCGCCYGTGCAGGAGGAGGCTGTGCTGCTGTGGTGGGCCTGTGCTGGTGGGTCATTCCATTAGCAAGCCAAAGATTGCAGTGTTGAAATGACTAGAGAATAAAGCTAATGAGTAGAAGGAGTGTTCATTTTTTTGTCCAAGCTAGATATTTTTCCCTCAGTTATTTAAATTTGAACAGTTCTAAGCGGTGGTGTAATTTATTTTTTTTCTTGGCATCATTAAACTATCAGACACTTTTACTAGATATATAACCTAAGATTGGCAAAAGCTCGCTTCTAATTTCAAAAGCATTAAATATAGTGATGCGAAGAAACAGGGGTTTCCATCACTATTTATTGCACCTCTCTTGTCAGGAGAAGGTTTTGAATGTGTTTCCCCTCTCCCCCCCCCAAATTGAACCTAATTGGTAAATGATGACTGAGGGAGCAGTGCTTTCCTCTCTTCTGCTGGGCCTATAGCAGAAATATTTTAACTAGTATAATTAAACCTGAAATGAGCTACTGCATTCTTTGTGAGAGCTGAGGCTGCAGCGCTGTGGAAGCTTATGCCATCATCTTTCTCTCTTTCTCTGCTCTCATTCAGCGTTTCAGTGGATGGTGGCTAGGGAAATAGCAAAGTCCCTCAGGGACGTAGCTGTGTTCTTGGTGAAATTACAAGCACAGAGCTGCCTGGGCATGAACATGTAGTGTTTACTCTGCCAGTATGAATACAAATAGTCTTATTATAAGAGATTCTGTACCCAAAGAGCACCAAAAAAATTAGGAATTTATTTTAACCCTTGGTAGACTTAGCTGCGCTTGGTCTGAAAACCAGTTACATGAGTGTTGTTGTGTGCATAGTGTTGTTATTTAGTACACCAGTTCAGGACCCAACTCTGTGGGTGTTGCACTGTGGGGCTGAGTCACTGGAAAGTAAGGCAGACAGTTTTTAAAAAAATGTTATTCTTCCCCACGCTTTGCCATCTGTTTGTTGAAGATGACGTCTCATGGAGGTTTATGGCAAATTCTGAGCTGCTTCCGGATGACTTACCAAAAATGAAGCGAGGGTGCCGGCCATGGAGGCGAAATTCCAGCAAGGGCTCACTGCCTCAGGTGAAGCCTAGATTGTGGGCAAGAAGCCAAGGAAGGAGCTCTACATGTTCCCAGAGAGCTATTTGGCTAAAAACTAGTATCGCTAAAGCATCAGTCAAGCCTGTTCACAGCTGGATGAGTTACTGTAGGACCATGTGCAGCTGGAATGAGGTCTGAGGCTGTAGTATTGAATTTTGTTACCGATAGCCCCTGCGCACAATAGGGCTCATTGACTTGTGGTAACAGCTGGTCTGAGGAAGAGGCTCCAGAAGGAGCTGAAGGACAGGTGACATTCAAGAAGTGACGAGCTGTCTAACAGATGCATTCYGCCATGCTGTGTGGACTTTATCGGGATGAGCTGACTTCAGGCTTTTATAGTTTAATTCCTTTTAGCTGAGGAAACAAATTTGTCACAAACCTGCACTCAAGTTTCTCTTACCAATGAAGGTGGCTGAGGGGGTAGAGGGGGAAGGGACAGGATGCTAGGTGAATTCAGAGCATAAGCATTTTCTTTGTTAAGGCTGTAAATGGATTCATTTTGCTTTTCTTCAGAATCAGTCTGCTTAGCATCTGGACAGAAAAATATAGTATCTTATCCACTGGGAAGCAAAGATCCTTGCAGTAATCCATCTATGTGGCAGGAGCTGGTAGTATTGCATAGGAAGAGGGGACATGCCGCATGGAGTAGGACAAAAATTAGTTCTACGCTGCTTCCATACGATACAATGGTGAACCATTCTCAAAATACGGCACATGTGTTTTGTTGGCTCTCTGGACTTGTCTGAATTTGTCCTCAAATAGCTGTGTTTGACTTTAAAATAACAGAAGGCTGTATATACTGAAAATCATGTTAAGGAGAGATGATGGGTCTTAAAGGATTGAGTACTGATAGGAAGTCCAGGTCCCCAGCTTTGCAGCTATTTGCTTGGTAACTTCAGTCACAGTTTTCACTGCCTCAATTTGTTTATATCCTAATAAGGTAAGACGACTTTGGAGTGTTGTGAGGATAATTTAGACAAATGTGTTTTAAGAGTCTTTGAATATATAGTTGCTAAATTAGTGTCAGATATTACATTGCATGATGTCTCTCCAGTTTGGGTTATTAATGCTTGATGATCAGTGCTAATGGAGTCTGTGTTTGAGTTTCACAGATGTGAGATGTTCCCACTGACAGATGGGAGTGCTTGTTAGAGACTTTCCAAGTAAACGTGGCCTTTTCTTTTTTACTAACCTCCCCACCTACCCAAGCTGTTGATTTTCTGAATCCAAAATCTTTTGAGGGACKCTGCATGCATTTTTGCTAAAGAGGAAATTTTGTTCAGAACTTGTAACTATAGTAAATATAGCCATCATTTAGTGCATTTAGGTTCCTATTACTGTTTCACTTTACACCAGAGACCCAAACACAGCTCTTCCCCCATTACAAGCAAATGCCCTCACAGTCACAGCACCAGCTCTTCTGAGGGAGAACTTGTCTTTCCTGTTGGAGCTGTGCTACAAAATATGAACAGTTAAATTTTCTCTATGTGAAAAAGGGCCAAGACAGTCTTCCTTTTAAAGCATTCAGCTCAGCTCAGTGCCCTAATTGTTTTAACTACTTTGTGAAATTGAGAAACCAGCATAAAAACCAGTCAGCTTGTGGTCAGCATGTTCCCTCAGCTGTCAACAGCTGAGGTTCAAACCCTTGTTCTAATATTGGGCAGAACAAGAGCTTCGAGCTGGGGCTCTGCTGTTCTCACAGAGTTCACAAGCAGGGTCCTGGGCTACCCTGGCACATGCTATTTGTGTTTTCAGGAAAACATATGAAAGGTTTTAGATTTGCTCATGTGCAGGATGGGAGGTCTCAAGAACTTTCACAATACAAGAGATATTTCTCCACTTAGCTTGTGACCACTTCTTGAAACCCACCACCTCATTTGGCAGTAATTATATCTCTGCTAGTAGTCTCAATAAAGAAGCCAAGGACTTAATGAACCATGAGAATATAACTTGCTATTTATTCCTGGACAGTGCTTGCTCCTTCTGAGCAGAGGATCCTGAGTCTTGTCATAGCCGTGCAAAGACTTGCACCACTACTGGTTGTTCAGCATGCACTTGCGTAGCACAGGAGACATCTCTAATGTGGGGCCTTTCCCCAGTCTCTTGTCCACTACAATGTGCAGCTAGAGTTCTTCTGAAACACATTTGCTATTTCTTTGGACTGTAAACAAAATCCTGGATGCTGCCTGGAGCTTTCTGTTAGAGAGTTTCTGTTCCAATCCCTTAGTTAAGCTCCTGAACTGAGTCCTGGTCTCTAGCTGCTCTTTTTTGTGTGTGTCCTCTGTTACTAGTCTAGGTACTCTAACTCCTCCCTCGCATGTGAGACTCTTCTARTAAGCTCTGTCTGCTACTGTAGGATTTTAGTAGGCCAGCACTCTCAACAGCACTGAATTTATAGCAATAGAGAGTTAAGAACATTTTGTAAACAATTTTTAGAACCAGTAGCTATAAGGGAGCTGAAGAAAACAGTATTTTATCAGAAAAATCACGAGTCAGCAGGTCCATTCTAATGATCCTGAGTGCATTACCAGTAAAGACTCTAGGACAAGAACGACGTAATTTAATGTACAATTGCGAGCATATCAAGAACAATGTGCCATAAGGGGTTAGCTTAGCCTGTATCCGATCTGACTCTTAAGATAAGCACAGGCCATTGAAATGTATAGAGATTGCGTAGGAAAAAAACACTTGCAGAAGGTTACGAACAACTGCGTTCTACTCTTCAATGGCATTAGGAAGAACATTTAAAGTTCCTACTATAGCCTGGATGTTGATTTAGATTATACCATAAGACTTCTAACATACCTGCTAATTACGAGTGTCGTTTTTTTGGGTTTTTGTTTAATCAAGCCTTTGTTTTTAGTAGCAGTCTTCTGTGTTTCTGCAAAGCTCTTCTCCTTTGGGCAGGTAGGGTGGTGGTCTGTATGTGGGACTTGCTGCCTTGATGTGGGGAGGGACGAATTTTAAAGGATGCAGCACTTCATCTCACTTGAAGAACATGAGAGCCTCAGGAGCACCTGGGAAGGTTCTGCTCTGCAGTGGCTCTCCTGGAGCCTCCTGCTGCAGTGGCTCAACGCCAGCATGCCAGAGGCTGACCTTTAAGCCTCTGATGTTACTCTGTAGTTATTTGGCTGTGTTCAAATAGGGAAACCTCTGAAGGGTGTCAGAAATTGTGTGAATGCAAACAGGTATGCAGGGCTAGAGTTCAAAAATATATGGCAACTCACAGGATTTAAAAATGTGTTGCTTGCAGTAGCTCTGAGACCTGATCTGCAGTGAGGAGACATCCTCTTCAAATACCCATTGAAGATGGCTTTGTTCAGAAGACTAGCCAAAATTGTAGTATAAAGAAGGTAATTTCCTCAGCCTGTTGGCAAGCTCCTCATATTACTTGTCATCCTTGAACTGGGCATTCTGATGTTTTCTTCTATAGCACTTTATTTTGACTAAAGTTTGCCATGGTCCTTTAGCACTAGGGTGGCACTGTTCACTGATGAGACCCACCTAATCTTCAAGGACAAGGAGAAAGTGAGTGTAAGGAGTGCCTGCAGCGACACCCCACATTACCTTTCATCTCAATCTCATGTAGTGCCCATGTAAAATGTGCAATTTTCCATATTGGCACTAGATGTCACAGTTTTTCCTCCTCGGTAGCATGAGATTCAGAAGTAATCCATAATAGGACCTATTAGGGTGCCTGCCAATGCTTCTGCTTTCTCGGGAATGTGAGAAGATTTGGCCAGGTGAAATTCAGGACAGTGGTGGGCAAGGGGCGACTCAGACGCTGTTTCATTAGCTCCCTGGGTTGCCTGGGGCTGGAAGGTGCAGCTAATGAATTTTATACAAGCRAAGCTTAATAGCTGAGCTGCAGGTTCTGCTTTGTCACCCCATGTTCCCACATTTTATGACAGGCACAGGGTATTAAAACATCAGATAGACAGATGGGAAAGAACTTAAGAAAAGGAAGAGGATGTATGTTTGCAAAGTCTGGGAATTAACGTGAAGCTGAATGGAAAACATCCATGCGTCTCCTCCTCCCGCCACTATTTTTCCTAGAGATTGCTGAAAAAAACTGTTGTTCTCTTTGTATTTCCCAGTCCTTCTTGATGAGTTTTGGGAGCAATCCTGACCTGAAGACTCTTGTGGCAGTAGGAATGGGTTTAAATAACAGGGAAGCTGGGCAACTATTTGTGCTGCACAGCAAGTGGTGTCTCCTCATCTGAAATACTTGTGGTGCAATTTCAGAAGGTGATCCTCCTTCGGCAGAATAATTTTAGCCTCTGTTGACGAGATCCTCAGATGTCACAGTGAGAGGTGGGGGCAGGGATCAGAATAGAGCACTTTTTTTTTAAGCCTGGAGAGTAGTAATTTTAGCAAAAGATGGACTATCTTTTGACAAGTGGAATATAATATAAAGTAAAAGACTGTCCCCTAGCATCACTGGAAGCTTTTTTTTTTTTTTTTTTAAAAAACAGTTACGTGCCTAGAGTATTTGATGTGACTTTAGGGTAGTGGGTGTGTAGGGGAGGGTGGGAGTGATTGATGCGGGGGTTCTTCACACCCCGAGTTGGGATGTGGGCGCATGTCACCAGGGTTTGGAGCTTCTGCGTAGCTCAGCTGTAGTTGCACAGTTGAGCAGGGGGTTCCCTGACCTGCCTGGGATTAACCCATCCTACTSTGTGGGTTGATATTCGTGCCGGTCGGTTCCTTCAGTCTATCCGTTTCTCACAGTGCAGTAGACACTGTATCTCCAATAGTCTGGTTTTAAAAGTAGTACGTATATGTTATGGCAATACCAGAAGCGGAAGCTTTGAAGAGGTGTTCCGAACAAAGCAGCATGTTACGAGCCTCTAAWACGTATCTGTGAGCTAGAATTTATCGTAACTGCTGAATAGGTGAATTGTTGGAAGATTATAAGAAAATCTATATAAMAGATTTTTCCAGTATTTTGGATAAAGTGTTTATGTGGTTTTATATAATTCAGTATGACTGAGGAATTTCATAATGCTTTCAAACTATTACAGAATTTTAATTCTGTTACCTTTCCTGTAATCCCAGCTTTTATCAAATTTTTACATTTAAATCACATCTATAAGAGGCATTTATGATATTTCTTAATTATATTCTTGGGTATTAAATAACCCCACACATCACAGGTGAAACTTAAAAGGAAGCTGAAAGCAGTGACTGCCTGAACATGTCTAATTCAAAGCGCAACTGGAGCCCTAAATTTCTTGAAGGGTTTTGAAATCCTCAGATGCGCATTACTAGATCATGGATCTATGTGATGGTGCAAAGGGTTTTATTCTGTTTTTTTGACGTATRTGTTTGAACACAGGTATGTTGATGTAGGCAGGAATGTTCTTGCCTGCAACAAGAAATCCCTAATAAAGATTATCCATGGCTGTCTGTAATCTATCCTTATCAGTCTGTAACTTCACCACATGCAGACTATTCCAGCTGAAGTTTTCAAGCTTTACACCTTGCCTAGGGAGGATTTTGTTTTGTTTTGTTTTGTTTGGAAAGCTTCATCAGAAATGCTTTTTTTGTTGGTGAAAAATGAGCAGTGTTCACAACTCAAATTTGATACACATTTGCTCCAAGTTCAGCAAGATGCCTTTAGCTGTCCCCAGGAGGAACTGTTCAAGCTTCTCACCTTGTAACATAGGCAAATGTGCAGTAAAAACTAATTTTACACCATCTAAGCATTTTTGGTTTTTTGGGGTGGGGAGTGGTGAGCTTTTTTTGCTGCCATGTGTATATGCCTGATTTCACTGAACATTGGGCAGCCCTTTGCTGCTCGGCGTCCTGGCTCGCCCTCAGGGCGTGCTCTAGTGTCGTGGAAGCAACCGGGACAGGTCCAAGTCCCACACGTTCTGTTGACCAGCAACCATTCAGTCCGTGTAGCTCACAACCCTTTCTCCTGGGTGAACCTCTGTCACTTCTCCTTGAACTGCTTCTTCCTGTGTCCCGTGCGCTTGGCCACGATGCTCTTCAGAAGGATCGCGCCAGACGTGCTAGGCTGTGTTGCCTGTGACCACTGCTTTGATCACTAAATGACACCTTTCTCAAAACCAAGAAAAGATTGCAGGAATCTTGGATTTTGGCGTTCTACTGCTGTTAAGCCAGTAAGTCCTATATGCCTGTAGCAAAGCATGTGCATCATGCCCTTTTTGTAGGAGTTGGACCATGTGGAAGTTTTTGTTTKTTTGTTTGTTTTTAAAAAGGCCCAGCCTGCTTTTGGTCGCAGTGTAATTCYAGGGCGGCGTTCTTTTGGATCTCAAGTTCTGGGTGTCAGATTCAAATCATGAAATACAAAGATTGTTTTGGCTGCACCAAGTAAAATTTCTGAGGGCATGTTTGGTGCCTCTGTGCACCATATCTATCCACTCCTGAGCATCAGAGAGTGATTTAGCATTTGTAGAGTCAAGGGACACCAGTTTAGCTGTCCCTTAGAATTCGACAGAGGTCCTACAAGGGAGTCAAGAAGCATGCATTCCTGTGATTTAAAGATGTAAGAATGTAAATGCACGATGGGGGAAAAATGTGGTTTCATTAATGTTCAGCTTTGGCATTTCCAGTGTGCGTATGCTAGACAGTACAGCTGTTGCTTTTCTCTTTTCATTATATTATTTACTTTAAAAATATGTATGCTATATACATGCAATAGAGTGGTAACAGGATAAGTTTTTTGTCAGAGTTCTTAAAACAAATGTATGTTATTGAAACCTTTCTTAAGCTCAGTTGTTCTACTCTGTAAAGTACCTAGACTCAAACATCATCCTGTTCAGAAAGAAACAGAATAAAATAACACAACTGGCATGGCTCAAACACARGTGCTACAAATAAAACTATTTGACTTTACATCTGATTTTATTTCCACTACCATCTTCTAGGAATTTGGAACCTCCCGGAGCACCTGCCCCAGTCTGCATTGCCTCCCTCCGTGCGAGGCGGCCAGGCGAGCGCGGAGGCGGCTTCCTTCCCCTTCCCTGGGTGTCTGTTCTCAACAGCCCTGGCTGCTGCTAGCAGTCAATTTGTAGCTGCATCACTCTGTGTATTACTGTTCGCATCGATAGTGCAATTAATGTTGAAGTCAATTTTGGTGTTAATTTTAGGCCGTGATTAGTGTTGACACTGTGTCAAACTAACGGCATTTATGAGTGCCATGAAAACGAACATTAGTTAATATCATGTTTTTACTATCTGTTAATGGTTACATTAAGCCAAAGATCTAGTGGGAGAAGGTGTGTATAAAATTATATATATAAAACTTGTGTGTAATATATGTGTGTCATGCTATTCGGCATTGCTGGTGTTATTCAGGGAGCAAATGACATCTGAGCACTGAATCCTAATCACAGTTTGGAACATCAGAAATAATGATCACTTCTGATCGGAGGTTGTGAATAATTCATCTGCTTTGATTTTCACGTTCTGTCCAGTGATACTTTCTTTTCAAACCAAATGTGTTCTTACAGGAGAATAATGGTCCCACTTCTTATGGAAATACTATGGCACAAATCATTTTGCCAACATAAAAACAGTTAAATAAGACTGTTCTGGCTTTTATTTTTTCCTCCCCATCTTCTTCGTTCCTGGAGCTGCTGGGAATAGAGCYGTGGCAAGAGAAGCACTTCCAGACTGTGCCAGCTCTTAAAAGGAGCCTGTTTGAAACCACTGCAGCTTACCATCGCCCATTATTGTTCCGACAGTGCTCTTAGGTGATTAGCTCAGCCTGTCTAATTAACCTGTGAATGCTCCATTTTTTGGCATGCCACAGTTAACTTAATCTCATCACTTTTTTTTTTTTTTCTGAACTAGAAAGCTATCCTCCACTACCCATAAATTTAAACAGACTACATTGTTCATGGGGAAAAAAGCCTTAGCTGTGCCCTGTGATTTTTATTACAGGGTAAATGGCACAAAATATAGTATGTATTGGGGATGCAAAAAGGCACACAAATTACTGAAGTGGTTCACTTTGCTTGCTTTCTTTTTTTAAAGAGCATATGATTRTACCGCATTATTTTCAAGAGTTTATGTAGTTACTGTGCCTTGGCTAAATAGTCTTTCCTATTCTACTARCCAGCAGCAGTAAAGGGGATTTTGTTTGTGTGGAGGATACACAATGGCAGATTAGGAAGCTATTTGAGGACTTCTACTATGATTTGGATTTTCTCAGTAGGAATTGTTTTGAGTATGGATGTTTTTGCACTAATGTCAAAAATCAAGTTGATGAAATTGAGAAAAATTTCTTATATCCTCMGTGAGATAGTGAGACTGATATGGGAAACCAGCCTAGCTCTGTCACTGGTGCAGGTGCTAATTCCTGCGCCTCCTGAGTAAGCTGAGARTGCCAGCACTTTACTTACAGTGTGTTGTGATCGTTGTGTAGGCTTCCCGCAATGCCCGGGCATGTGCCTGCCTTGCACTTCCCTGCAGCCACGAGGCAGGATTCCGTGAACACACAGCCTGAGTGTTTCTCTGGTAGCTCACGTAGCTTGTGTTCCTCCTCCGGTGCTTCCTGGCACAACCCTGGCCAATGGCRTAAGAGTCGCTGTTGGGGGGCGGCTACTTCAATACGCCCCTGTGAATTAGTGTTAATTCTGTCCGGCGTTGGACGAAGTTTGTGGTGCAGTCTTAAAGAGAATAGTGCTCGTCTTCCCGTTGTATTTTTATCAAGGAATAAAGTTGTTCCCTGAGGCTGGTACCAGCTTTGGCAAGAGCCCGCTTGCAGGTTTTAGTAATGGCAGAGAAAAATAAGCCTGCCAAATAGATAGAGAACTGAGCTGCAGGAAGCGATGGGGTACTGATGAGCATCCCCTATTTCTTAGAGGCTGATCTCGTAGCCTTGAACTTTGGGTGTGCAGACTCTTTCCATCTACTGTTTCTAATTACAAATTTGCCCACCATTGAGAGTCTAAGGCAGAGACGCTTGATATCCAGCCTTTGACATCTCTCTTCCTCTAACAGTGAGGTCAGAAGTAGAAAGCTTACCTTTCTTGTTGTTCTTCCCGTGCTTTTTTTGCTTTCTTTTTCTCCTGTGAAAGTCCAGTAACAGAAAAGCAGAAGTCCCAAGGTGCCCTCTGGCTGTATGGATTTACTTGGGATCAACGAAGCTGCTCTTTCAGGCTCTGGACAGGTTATCTATGTGACCCCTGGTGTCTTCACTAAGGAGCCTTTCGTTTGTGCCCGGTCACCAGCTGCATCCACTTGTACAGCATTAAAACTTACCCTTTCATTTTGCAATGGTTCTGGTATTTTAATGAAGCAACTTAGTCATCTTGTGGGATTTATACTTCTCTCTTTGAAACTGCTGCAGGATCTCTCGCTTCCAAACACTACCATCCTAAGATGTAACTGTATAACTGCAAATATTCAAAAGCAAACAATAAATTAATCCCTTACAATATATCAGTCAAAACAGCATTGAGTGAAACAGAGACCAGTGAGAAGGTGAACTGAAACACCGTCTTCCCGTTAACCTCAGCTCTCAAAAGGGAGGCATAAGGGAAGGATCTGACAGTAGCCAGCTCTAATATTTTTGGATTGCTGCCTGCTTTATTTCCAATGACCCTTTGATTAATTCCTCTGTCTTTATATTTTTTTTAATGAGCCTATTATGGCATATCATATTGCAGATGCTGATTGGATCTTGACTGACTATTCTGCCRTTTTGATTTGGATTAAATAGCACATATCTGTCTGCTGCTTCTCCTGTCTCCCCCCTCCCACTTTAGTTCATAATGTTCAGTATGCCAAGTCTCYGCACTGAGAATTTCAGCCCTCCTGATTGCAGAGGATGTGCAGTCGGCTTGAGGAATGTGTACTCAGAGCTTATGATCCTTGGGCAAGCTGAGACTGGGTGATGCATGGGGGCTTCAGGGGACGCTGCTATTTCCATCTGTTAATGACATTCCACGATGGCCAGCTCCCTCGTGCACTGATATGCAGAGGTGAAGAGATGGAGGTGTAGGGCACAGATGTTGCTCATCTCCATAAGATGAGCCAGAAGAGATCATCTGGTGATTTACAAAGAAAAGAAAAATTCACTGCTAAAGCATTGCTTATCCAGCTGGAGCTGGAAAGAAGCTGCTGCCCTAGTTAGGAAGGAAAAGGGGAAGAGCCAAAGGAATAGAAGAGAAGACAGAAAAAACAGAGGTAGTTACAAAATAAAAAGGTTATTAGAATGAGGGCAGGGTGAGAGAGAAGCAGTGTGATGAGGTTCTGCGGTAGCCTAAACAGATGGTCAAGCATCTAGTAGAGCAGAAAACCCAGCCTAACCCTGTGTGTTTYGTTGCGTGGAATAAGAGCAGCACATGATGAGAGGAGCATTTGTAGAATGTATTTTGGACCTGTGACAAATTCCTGAATGAACAGTGAGAGGGCTGGTGTTAGTGCCTTGCGTGGGAAAAAAGCAGCAGCATGGAGGATGTGCTCCAGTGACAGCAGTAAGGCTCAAGTCCTGCCAGCTGTGCTTGGTACTGGCAGTACATATCAGAGCTCTGTTTGTGAAGTTCCCAAAGAAAACTGATAAAGTGCAACACATGCAAGAAAAATGGCCTATGTTTTGGTTCCCTCTTTCACTGCTTGAAGATAAACATTTACCTTTTTTTTTTTTTTTCCTTCTCTCTCTGTTCTTTGACTGCAGATTGGGATGGTGGCCTGGAAGATGACTCTCAAAACCCCTGAATATCCAGAAGGCCGTGATATCATTGTCATTGGCAATGACATTACATACCGAATAGGTTCTTTTGGGCCTCAAGAGGATGTGCTGTTCCTGAGGGCTTCCGAGCTTGCTCGGACACATGGTATTCCCCGTATCTATGTGGCTGCTAATAGTGGAGCCAGGATTGGTTTGGCTGAGGAGATTCGGCACATGTTCCATGTTGCCTGGGAAGACCCGGATGACCCATACAAAGTAAGGAGGCATTGGAATCAGAGGTGAAAACTATAGCACATAAGATAATCTTATTTTTACACAGGCTGTTTGAATAGAGGTGAGCTACATATTTGTCAGACTGTTAGGTCCAAAGTTCTCCTTGCAGAATTGCTATCCAAAATGAATCGGCACTAAAGGATGAAAGAACCCCCAGGTTTCACTGGCCTCAGCTAGAGCCCTGATGCTGAGGAAGGATGTTCTTACCGCTCTGTGGGATTAAATTCTGCTCCCTTGAAGCTCTCTTTTGGGAAGGGTTGCTGGAGGTTTGGAAGAGACGACAAATGAGAATCAGATGAATGAACTGTTTTTCCCTGCAGGGATACAAATACTTGTACCTGACTCCTCAAGACTATAAGAAAGTCAGTGCCCTGAACTCAGTTCATTGTGAGCATGTGGAGGACAGTGGAGAATCCAGGTAAGCGCAGACCAGTCAGAAGGAAATTCTTTCTGTTCGTCCTTGGGAATACAAGAAGGTGATGTACTCACATCCTTGTCTTCAGCTAGAATATTCTTTAGGATCACCTTAAGTAGAAAGCCATAGCTCTGTGTGCTCAGAGAATGGAGCAAGAGAGTAAAAAGTGGTATCATGAGATGCCTTGTTTGAGATAGTGCCATGTTGATAGAGTGATACTGCCTAGGGGCCCTAGTCATGACTGAGGGTCTTGCAGTGATAAACACTGTATGATCAGGAAGATGATTCTTGGCAGAAGGCTTTCAGTTTAAATTTTGAAAAGAGCTTTCCTGCTAGACTCCATAGCAAGGATAGAAGAATTTCTCTGAGTGAAGACTAAGCCCTTCAAGCATTTTTATGGATTGGAGTGCCATGGTTGCACTGAACTGTCTTACAACATACGATTTTCCACACACACGTTTACTCCAGGCACTTGTATCTTCCCAACTATATCTCGTAAGTAGAGCCTATGAAGATGAGGTACCAAGAAACTTTGGGAGCCAGAACACAGAAGTGGTGGTGCTCCTGGGGGAGGGAGGAGGATGTGTTTAGGAAAGAGAGGAATGCTAGTTTGCAGGCCAGCAAACTCTGAAGAACAAAAGGCTACTCTAGAGTGTGGGATGTGTGCGTGTCTGTGTGCAGCACAGGAGCCAGTGGCTCACTTCAGTGAAGCACCTAAGTACCTGCAGAAGTACTTTACTTAGCAAGGACCTAGTAGAAAAGACAGAAGCCAGTCTGAGAAAGCTGGCTTGGGAAGAAAGGCTTGAAAAAAGAAAGTGAAGAAAAGGTAAGAGCCTAATTACAATCTCTTGTTCTATTTTTCTCCTTTTGGCTACATCTCTTCCTCTCTTGCCCTTTGTTCTGTGATCAGTCTGCTCCTCGTATCCTGTAGGAACGACAGAGGAAAATTTCTCACAGACATTCCTCTCCTTTGGCATTTTCTCTTTGCAATGCTCACACATAGGACTACTRCTCCACGGTGCTCAGCAAGGCTGCAGAACGAGCTCATGTGTAGGTTGTGGCTGGGTATTATGCACGTTAGTCTTTGAAGCCTTGATGATATTTAGTCACTTTTCATTTTCTTTGTAGCAAACTGATTCAGCAAATCACTGGACCTTGTGACTCAAAGGCTGTATGTGTCTCCCTCAGGTATAAGATAACAGATATTATCGGAAAGGAAGACGGACTTGGAATAGAGAACCTTAGAGGATCTGGCATGATTGCTGGAGAATCATCTTTAGCCTATGAGAGTATTATCACCATCAATCTGGTAATCCCCCTCTGCCTTCTGTTCTTCAACCTATTGTCTGTTTCAGCTGAAAATCTTGCAATGAAATCCAAAGGATAGATATGGGATCAGACTTTTTGTTGATGTAAATTGGCTTATCCCCATTGACTTTGAGCAACACTGCACCATTACAGGTCTAGATCTACTTCAGACTAAATTTAAAACACCTTTAGAAAGCAGTCATTTGATTTCCTGTTTGTTCTATCTATAAGCTACTGCTCATCTTTGAAATAAAATACATACATTACCAGATACTTTACGTTATAAAAAGAATAGGTTCTGGAGTTTTGCAGGAAGAGAAAGTTTTTGTAGGCTTGAAATACAGAGATGGACTGGTTTTATCTAGGCATTTGAATTGATAGGTTTTGACTGTGTGATAGGATAAATCAAGTGTGCTCTTTTTTTTTTTTTTTTTTTTTTAGGTTACATGTCGGGCGATTGGAATTGGGGCTTACCTTGTTCGACTAGGGCAGAGGACTATCCAGGTTGAGAACTCGCACATAATCCTGACCGGCTGTGGAGCCCTCAACAAAGTAAGTTTTTACATCTCTAACTGATTCCAGTCTTAAGAGCTATGTGAATTGAGTTGGTATTTCTGTGAGTTCAGCCTGAGAGTTAAGGAGCTGCGACCACTGTATCTGCCAGTACACTTGGTCACTTGTGCTGTTAGATATGGAAAAGCTGTGGATAGGGTAAGGCCCGGAGGCTTAATGCACCCTTCTCAGTCTTCTCCAGCTCAGGGCTGTGTCACAGGGCAATGTCAGGGAAACTTTCTTGTTTTTATAGTCTTTATTTTTTTCTTCTTATTCTTTCTTCCTTCTTTTTTTTCCCCAGTTGGAAAACAAGTCCTTTCATGCACCTTTTTTTTTTTTCTTTTTCTCTCTCTCTTTTTTTTTTTAATCTTTCCTTAGAAGAACAGCATACTGATAGCCAGGGCCCCTGCAGCCTGGCTGCAGGTTGGACAGGGGACCTAGCCAGAACTGCAGGTTCAAGGAGGAGCCCAACAGCTGGGCAGACCATCTCCCACCCACTGTGTATTGTCACAAAGGAACAGGATTGTTTCTAGTGGCACAGGGGTAAATAAAAAGTCAGCAAACTTAGGGGCATATGAAACCCCACAGCAAAAAGATGGGAGGATTGCCTCCTGCACATGTGCTCAGGTGAGACACGTGCACGGGTGACATGGAGCGTGCAGATGGCTGTTGGGTGTGCTTGTGGAGCCAGGTTACCCCGTGGGTTTTGGTTGCATGGGTGTGTGGTAGTGAGTGCTGGTGAAGTGGTGAAAGGCTGGCTGATGTTTGGGAGGAGGCCTCTGACAGGGGAGTGTGGCCATGTCTGGAAGACCTAGATTTCAAAATGTGTGAACCAGAGTCACCCTGAGCTCTCAGCCATCCGCAGGGCGTTGCTTTAGTACTAGGGGAGCTCTGAAGCCTGAGTGCGTGGCTGGAGATCATCAAGGGCTGAGACCTCCTGGAAATGTCAGCTGGGGGGCAGGGATAATAACGCAGACTCTAAGGAAACTTACTGCTTTCACTGCTAAAGTGGCTCTTTCTTTCTCACCGAAGGCGATTTTTCTCCCGTGCTGCCCCACGCCTATTAATATCATAGCCCGCAGCTCCTTGTCTGTAGCAGGCAGGGCTCGCAGCCGACTCGCGCTCGCCCCTCGGCACGGGCTTTGTCCACGCGGGCGCCAGGCTGGCGCGGGCGCGAGTGCCCTCCCCGTTGTGCAGCTTTGTTCCCYGGCGCTCCCCAGCACCTGGGGTGGCTGTGCTTCAGCACACGCTGCGTTTCGAGGAGTGCCTGCCCTACAATGGGAGATAAAAGGAAAATAATCGCGCGTTGAATTACTCCTCTGAATAAAGGGGCTCTGCAGAGAATGAAGCATTGATCCTATCAACTCTAGTACGCAGCACCCTCAGTTAGATCTCTTACACACATCACACACACCTGCATCAATGGAAGGAAAAGAGGCATTTGAAGATTCATCTTTTAAAAAGAAATTGAATCAGTTTAGTGCTTGCTGAAGTGGAATATGTTGCCTGGTTCCAGCTGTCATTTGGTGGGGATCGGGGCCCTGCAGTTTCCCAGATGGCAGGACCAGTGTGTTTAGTCCTCCTCTTTTTACTCTGTTCTTTCCCGGTTCAACTGCATTCTTTACTCATGGAGTGAGTGTTTGTTTTTATAGGACTAGATTAATCTCRCTTAATTTTAGGCATTTAAAATTTAACTAAATTAAGCACCTGTCATCTGTCATCAGTATGGGCCGAAGGAGATGCTTTCTGGGAGGGATTTTTGCCATCCCAAGAGCTTCAGCAAGGGAAAATGTATCGTTTCCTCTCCCTCCCCACAGCCTGTTGGAAAGGCATATATATTTATGTAGGCAGTGAACCTCTTCCTGCCTAAAGGTCAGACAAAGGAGGAACCTAGTGCGGCCTACACAGCTTTCCCAGAAAGAGGCCTGAAGCCCAGGCCCAATGTAAGTTTGCCCGTCCTTCAGTAGTGTGAGGCCGGCAATCCACACCTGGACACATCTGGAGGTTGTATAGTGTCTTGCTAATTCCTGTGATCTTCGTTTTCCAATCCCTGCAGTTATATTCAGAGCTTCTTGAGTGGATCCAGCTATGATTGTGTCCCTGAACTGCGTCTGATRTAGTGAAATGACCTTTGGGGCTAATCCGACATGGCCAAACTCACTCCATTTGAGATTTTAAGCAGGGTGTGATGCAAAAAGTGAATGCTAATGCATTTGCATTGTCTTGCCCCCAAGGCAATATTGACTTATCCTCCATCTCCTACTTCTTGTATTTAAAAAGTTRAACAGCTATCCCTTGAATTTAGAGGGACAATTCATTTGAATTTTCTTTTGGCTAGAAGTCAGGCCTGTGTCAGGTAGGAGTTAGTTAAATACTTGTCTTCTGTGGGACTGTGGAAGCTGTTTGGACTTGATGCGTCTTTTTTATTCTTAGTAGTGCATGAATAAGACTCCAGAAGGGTCCTACGGTGGAAACCYATTGTGATTTTCTCTGTGGAGCAAGTGAGGCTTGCTTGTAGTGGATGAGATGTTGAGAAGAACCCTATGCAGCAGTGTCAGCACTTCTTGTGGACATTAGAAGGTCCCTTATTCAACTGATAGGGTCTTGGGTAAAGGTCATGACTGAAACGTATGAAAATAACCGGAAACGACTACCTTGCCTGACAACTGGAAGTGAGTATTTTCTAATACAGTTGCATACAAATATTCCTTTCGTGTTTCCCAGTTAAGTGTCAAAGATTTGGGACAAAGTTTTTCATTTCTGACTTTAATTATTGTCTCCAAATAGGATAATGAAYGTAACTTACATGTAGTCTTGTGTCTGCATACACTTCCTTGTCAAAATGTCATCTTCCTGTAAGAAGAGAATGTGCTGTGCAGAAATGCTTCGGCAGCAATGGAGACAGTCAGGCTTTCAGAGAACAGTGTGGGTTTTTTGCAGAAAGTTGTTTGTTCTTTTTTTTTTTTTTTTTTCCTGTGGAATACTGATTTTTTTTCATATACGAGGGAAACAGAGGACAAGCATTATGTGCCAGCGTATCTGTTGCTGCTCTTGTTCATTATCGTTATATAAAACCAGCCCGAGGGTTTAGGTGTAGAGGGAAAGGTCCAGCTGCCAAAACCAKTCTGCAACCTATAACTTAGAGGATGAGCTCAAGGTCGGTGCCGTTTTTAGCTGAAGCTCCTGTTTGGTTCTGGGGGTTGCCTGATCACGTGCTGGCTGTTCACTGCATCTGTGTCAGTGCTTTATAGGTACAGAGATGTATCACCATTAGACACCTGGCATCGGGCAGGTTTAGGGATTCTCTCAGTCCCATTGCCTGTCAGGTGTAAGAAGGAAACTGCRCAAGAGCTGTACGAGATTCCCCTCTTCTCGTGATTAAACTGTCCTTGTTTATAGCCCAGGCCCATGAGCTGGGGAAAGGCTTAAGGAAAAGGTGTGATGCTCTCTGGTGGGGACAGTGCTCTGCCTGTGGGGCACCGGGGCTGCGTTTCATCTGTCCCCCTTTTGTCTTCACCATCGCATTTCAGCAGGGGGTGGAGAGGTGGAAATGACATTTCATTCCTCTCCTGTGAGTGTGTGCGTGCGCGTGTGCTGAGCCCGCTGACCCCCCTGAAAATTGAAATAATGATAATGCGCGTCTCCTGACTGCATCAAAGTATCAGCACATCAAAAGCCAGGAGGCATGAAATGCAAATGATAAAGTGAAAGCAGATGGATTGTGCATGATCGCCTGATGCCCAATGAATTTTAAAAGGTGCTGGTTCACATGGGGAGAGGGGCTGAAATAAACACGTTATCCCTGCAATTTTTTTTTTGTTCTTGCCGCTCACTCCTGACAATATTTTTTCACACTTCAGCGAGCAGCCACTCCATCTCTCTCCCTCCCTCTCCCTCTTTTTCTCTCCCTCTCTTTCGCTGTCTACCTCACACACGTCTCGGGTCATGTCGCTGCAGCTCCGGTGGAAATAATAAGATATAAACCACGAGGTTGTTATTTGCATAGAAATAGCATGGAGCCCCAGGCAGCATGGGAGAAGGACACAGAGATCATTTGTCTAAAATTTTAATGAAAACTTTTGCTGAGGCAGAGATTTTTTTTTTTAAACTTTCCCTGCCTCCCGTTTTTTTCCACCTCCCTCAACTCCTTTTCTTCGTCATAAGCTTAACGTGGTGGAATTTCATATGAGATAGGTGACGTGCTGCCTCTCACTAGCAGGTTAATTTCCATTGCTTTTCTTTTTAATAGAAGTAGGGCTGAAAAGCCCAGCACTCCCAGTCTAATGTGTATTGCTTATATGGTTCAAGCTTTCAGAGCTGCATTTCATTTCAGTCCTCACAAGGATCTTCCCAAGTCTGTTTCTGATCTATTTTTAATCAGTTTGCACCTTGTCTTTCACGTTTAAAAGAAATTCTGTCTTTAAGACAGTTTTGTTAGTGTAAACAAATGGTGACTTTCAATCACATTTTCTCTATGGAATTATATTCTAGACTTTTTTCTTTTTCTTTTTAGGGGAGTGGAGGGTACCAGCTTTGGCAGAGATTTTCAGGAACAGCTACTAATTTGAAACACCTCAGTTCATTGTGTTCAGCCTGGTATCTCAAGCAGTTATTTCCTGAGTGCTAACAAAGAGCTGTCCCACACAGCGCACTTCACGATGGGACATCTGGAGTGGCTGGTCACTTCTAAAAATGTTGATTTGGGTTGATATACACTGCAGTGATATATGTTACTATTAAAGGGAGAATAGCCTGGCCTGAAGGGCAGGAATATGGAGAGCATTGGCGAGTGGAGTGTGCCGAGAGGAAGCATCTTGGCATTGCCAGCTTTCATCAGAGCTGCCAGCAGAAGGATCCTGATTTGATTCGGGTCAGTACTGCGCTGCTCTAGTGAAGTGCAGGAAATTGCATAGTGGATTATCATGGAAACGCAGAAAGTTTTGCCTTAACTCCTGTCGGACACTGGCTGACCACATGTTGGGTGAGGTGAAGGAAAAGCATCTAGCCAGCAGATTGTTTTGTTAGCTCAACCTCTTAGCTTTATTTTTGCCCAAACTTTTCAGATCTGGGCTGTCTGAAAGGTTCCTCAGGCCCTGGGTCTGTCCTCTGTTAYGCTTGTCCCTGGGACCCCGTGACGCCAAGCTGTGAAGTACCAAGTGCCCAAAACATCCGTGTCCCATGTCCCTGGGGGACTGTTGTGAGAGGAGGTTTGGCTGCCGTGTGCATCTCCGGTGACTGTAGTGTTGCCCTTGCCTTGACACGCAGCAGGGCTGCTCCTGTCGCAGGAGGGACGCGGTTCAGTGGCAGCATCTCCTGCGTCTCCACTGGAGGCTCTGCAGCTCACTCAACCATAAGGTTACTACTCGCTCTGCTTCAGGACAAGAAGTACCTACTGTGTCTGCTGTACTCAAAGGTCTTGTTTATCTTTTTGAGGTTCTTTCCTTGCTGTGTTGTTTGCTTCATACTGGGTCTGTGAAGGTAAGCTAGGACAACTAAAGAAATCACAGAACTTCCTTTCTGAGAAAAAGCTTCTGCCTTGTATTTTGATGACTTTCCCTCTACTGAAGAGTGCCATAGCTCCTGGGAAGCATGGTCAGAGCATCTGCCTCCAAAGAAATTCCACTTGTACGTTTTGCAAAAGCACTGCACATTGCAGCTCCAGCACAAGCTCCTGTCGAGAGCAATGAGTTCCCATAGCAAAAGAGTGGGAGATGCACCCATGGATTGGGCCAGGAGCTATGGATGCCAGCAGATGAGGAGTCAGCACAGCCTCTCTGGCTGCTGGGCCAGTCCAAAAATGTTGACTGGTTATGTAGAAAAATAAAGAGTAATTGCTGAACTTGGAGTAGACTGCAATCATRCACAAAAGATAAGAGGGAGCTGCAAAGAATGGCCTCTTATTCTGTGGTTTTATTTATGTGCTATTAAATAAAGTTTAGGTTAGTCTCCAAATTATGATATAGAGGAAATAAAAAAAGCACCTATTTTCAGCTTCTAGCAGGATTCAAGTATCCATTCCTATGTATGGAGCTTCATTGGGTACTAAATTAATAAAATGGCCTTTCATCTCTGGATAACCTGATGTAAATCTGTCTAATGTTACCTACAGGTCCGTGAGCAGCACTGAGTTAGCTGCTTCTGGGAGTGTGTGCACRTGTGGTCAGTTACCTGCTCTTCCTGGAGAGAGGGTAGCAAATGGGAATTTTGCAGCAGCTACAGTACAGCTTGCACTGTCTGGAAAACTATGCCAGGTTGCTCTTTGCATGTGTTGGCTGAGTGTGTTGGTGGGGAAGCATCTTCTGATGGATAGTTTCAGGCTTGGTTCCTTGTCCATCAGAAACCTTATATGGCTGGTAATTTTGGAGATTCTCTCTCATCAGCTAGAGTCTGCCCCGTATTTTGACAAAAGAATCTAAAGAATCTGGTTTGTCAAGAACGTGCAAGCATCTCTTCCCTTATATTCATTTTAAAAGGAAGTTTTTTCAGAATGTAACTAGTGGAAAAGAGCGTGCCAAGCACAAGCTTGACAGATGTCACCTGCCAGGAGTATATGTCCTTGTGGAGAAAGAGGCAATAAAGGCAAACAGTCAAAAACCCCCAAAATATGAAATGTTCAAATCATAGTTAAAAACCAGAACTCTAGACTTCGTTTCCCAGTCTGCAGCCAACTGACTGCCTGGTTGTGGTATGTCATTTTTGATCAAAATGGATTTGGCTGTTACCTGCTGACACTTTGGTCTTCAAAGCTCAGTTCATTTCTATTTGCAGTGTATTTTGAGCTCATCAGATGGGAAGCGCTGTAGATGCAAACACTATTAGAGATAAGTGGGATGGTACCTGCAAGCGGTAGTGCGCTGCTGGCGTGGCCATCTTCAGGGTGTCTAACTTGCATGTAGAAATACTTGCTCTCAGAATGGTCTTARTTTAAACAATGTCTCTGTTTCTATAAAGTTTGTATAAAGTAGTTTAGACCTTGGAGAGCTCAGGAACCAATCTACTGAATTAAAAATGCACCATTCCTGGCAATGTGAATTGGTGATTTTGGGAGTGGGAGATATTTTTGAATAACAGCTTCATGTGTTTGTGACATGAACTATTAGTGGAAGGTTGGTGATTTGCTAGTGCAATATGTAAATATCAAACTTACAAAAACTAGTACCCGCAAATGTCCAATGACCTTTCTTGAATGCATCTTTCATTAGTACAGACATTGCTTGCACATAGTAAAGACATTAACATGATAGGTGCCACGCTGTGTCAAGATAGCGTAGTGCATATGTCAGTCGTGTGGCTATGAACGAGTCCCTGAGGACTTGTTGATACAACAGACCGTAATTGCTGCAAGGATCATTTTGACAATCTGCATTTAAAATCCAACACCCTAACAACTCCTTTGCATAGGGCCAGAAGACAATATCCCTGTATTTTAAATTCAGTCCTGAATTGTACTGACTATCACAGCTAGAACTTGGATCCCTGTGGTTGCTTTTGAGATTTGTGGATCCATTTGCGTAAATCTGGGGTCGGATTTCATGGGAGCATCCCCACTGCAGTCAGAGGAGCAACATATAYGTGGGGTAGCATGAAACCAGTGTGCTCGGGCACTTCAGCCCAAGTGACACCATGATGCTTGTCAGCCCTTCTCTTTGCTCTCTTCTGACTGCCACGTGGACGTACCCTGCCTGATTGTTGGGGTGTTGTTTGTCTGTGCTGCGTGCAGAGCTTGTTGGTGTCCTGGACTCGAGTGACAGGGTGAGGCCGTGGCCAGGACTCAGGAGGAGAGGCAGAGTGCTTTCTGTGGTGCTGCGCCCACGCGAGACGCTGCCATGTCAGGTCTGAGGTTCGTTGGCAGAGCTGTGGGGTGAGGAATAGGAAGCTTATGCAGCCTGTCAGTCTGTCGTGTATGAGCAATCAGTCTTCAGTATTGCAGGCAGTAATATTTACCCTCCAGTTTCACAATCTGGAAGAATAARAAAGGGCCCTGCAAGATTGATACTGTTTGGGAATCTTACTACAAAATACAGAATGTGGGAAAGGTCATCTTTTGAGATTCAAGGCAGGGTTAGCTTAGTATCTGCTCAAGATGACTCCAGTCTTGGGATTAGATCAAAGCAATCATGTGAGAGCAATCATGTGAGTTAGAACAGCAAGTGCCATCCCTGTCATTCAAAGAAGCATTATAATTATTAATGCATGATATGAATCTTTCTGTAGTGGCACAGCAAGACTATTAGGAAGATACGTATGGGTGCAATGTGTTTGAGAATGCTAATCAAAGAGGGCCTAAGAAATRTCAAACAGGAATTGACACTTCAAGAGCATTATGTGTTAGTCAGTACCTCTTGTGGATCTCACCAAGGTTACCCTGCTCTTGGCTCCAGCTGGGAGGAAGCAGGAGGGGCTGCTGTGCTTTCCTTGGATGGTTGCAGCAGAGGACATGGTAGGACCAAGAACAGTGTCACAAGTGGAGGCTCTCTTGGAAGCAGGATCTCAGGATGCTGCTGGAGGGACCTCCCTGATGTAGATCACCTTTACTCTAATGCCAGCAAAGCCAGTTTGGTTTGAAAACCAAGATCAGAATAGAGCTCTTGGAAGAGCCGGTCTCAGTTAAGCAGCACTGGGGCAGGAGGAGGAGAAGAGATTTCATTTCTTTTAAAGTCATGTCGGTGCAAGGCAGCAGCTACTAGTAGTGGCTGTTTGATGACTGTCCTGGTAGCACAAAGGCCTTTGCTCTGTGCAGGGGCATGGATGGAGGCAGAGTGATGCCTGGAGTTCAGACAAGCACAAATAAACAAAAAACAGTTTCCATTTCTACCTTTTGTTTTTAATTGCCTTTCTTTAAGTGGTGATATTTGTGTATTGTTCCCATTAGAGAAGATTTATGTTCCAGACATCGCATTATCAGTCCCTTTATGTTTGCTTAGGGAAGAAAGTCTAATAGATTTTTGCTGACTTTTTTTTTCTCCCTCTTTCTATCATTTTTAATATGGATCTTGATCAATTTATCTATGTGGAAGGTGCCTGGGCCATGGTGTATGCGTGTGGATATTTATTTCTCCTAAACAGGATTTTTAGCGTAGGTTCRTATTCTGCCTATCTAAATTTCTCCCTGTACCTTCCAGGGAAGCTCCTGTGTATTTTAAACCCATCTRTACTTCATATAACAGGAATTGTGTCTCAGTTCCTGGTTGTCTTTTAGGGCATATTTTTACTGACAGGTTGACTCWGGTACCTGACTCTGAGAAGGAGGCACTTTTCAGAGACGTCCCAGTATAGCTGGTCTTTCACCTTCCCTGTCATGAGGTGTCCCTAGGAAATACTTCTTGTGCTACCTCTTGTGGTACCTGGATGGCCTCCCTATGGCTCTTTTCTTGTGAATTACAGAGAAATTTTCTGTCATTTTGGATACTTGAGTGGTCCAGCAGTAACTGGAAGATTGTCAGAATACCTCATGTTTAAGCCCAGACTCACACTGCAAAGTGAACTGGTGAAAGAGGTACGTGAGCTGGAGCCTTGGATGATCTCCAAATCAGAGGGATCTGTTGGGGTTGAGGAGACTAAAAGAACAACCAAAACAAGAATCTTAAGTACTGTGGAGACAAATCATTAATATAGTTTATAGGACTAGTGTCTAGATTAGGGAACCCCTGTCTGAGACAGATGGGATTTATGAGTGTTTGGACCATGTAGAATAGGGGCCTGTAATTTTAGTTTGCAAAGTATATTGAGTCCTTTTGATTTACCACTGACTGATGGAGTGACCTTGAGCAAAACACACAGCCTCCCTACACTGTGAAAGGAGAGCTAGGCAGGATTTTTTTGACAAGACATTTTTCATTTGAAAATGCCAGTTCATTGAAACAAACTCTTCAGGAAAAAGTACCAGTTTTGACGAATTTCTTATTTGGAATCTTCTTTTGTGAAGCTCTTTTTTTTTTTTTTTTTTTTCTTCTACCTGAATTTTCATTCCAAATTATTCTTTTACTTATAATATCTATAACAAATATTTCAGAGGTTGGGAGCAAACATCTTGACCCTGCCTAATATTTGTTCACATTATAGGATTTCTGGATTGCAATAGAAAATCAAATTTTGCAGAAGGTTTTCTTTTCAAAAGTTCCTATAAATTCCTGCAGGATGGAAAAACTGTTTCCTCCCAGTAACATTTGATATTGCCCTCTGCAAACAGAGAGGATGCCTCTTCTGTATCTAATCAGCTGTGGAGCCTTGGTTTCTTTGCGTTGGTAAGGTGGTTTGGGATCTTCAGGGAGAAGGTGCTGCAGAAGGACAGACTGTAGTTGCACTGTCCATCTGGATGTGTCTTCCCCTGCTGTCTCCAAGGCGAAGTGCAATTGCTCCTTCCCCTTCCCCCTCCGATCTCACCAAATTAAAAAAAGAAAAAGGCTCCACCAGCAAGACCTGCTTCTGGATTTGTAGTCAGTAGCCATCTCCAATAACCATCAGGCTGTCAGCTTCCCCCCCAGCTCCCCCTACCTCCCACCTCCCCCATCACTCACCAGAGAAAAAAAGAGCTGGAGCCACAGCTTGAAATATATCATGCAATAGTGTATCATGAATTTCTTGTGAATCACATTGGTGAAGCAGGTTTATTTATTTCTGAGACTTTAAATCAATACAAAGTAGGTCTCTTAGTTCTGAAGCTGGGATGGAGTGTGAAAAAATGAGCCCATTGTACTCTTAAAACTTTGGGGAAAGGAGATGACAGCTATATAATTCCATTTACCAGGCACTAGGGGCTTTAATGTGAAGGTGACAGGGAGCTCTTTGTGCATTTAGAGCACCATATCTTCTAAATAAAAGATCTGTAGACTTGATAGTGGAGTATAGCTCTGACTTTAATAATCTCCAAGCATTAGACCGAGCCAATATGTTCCCAAGTCAGAAAGGTCCCCCACCGAACGCTCGTAAATTAAAAGTGCAGGAACTGCACACATTCATAGATTAGAAATGCAAGAACCGCAGTCCGTTTCCAGGCGGAGAGGAGGTGTCTGCAGTGTGCTGCCGTGTGAGGAGGCTTAACGCCTCGAGGAAGGGGTCTGCGGAGAAGCACGGCTCTCGCTGGCATCCGAACTCGGCTTGGTTCTCTTGCTCAGCATTGCCACTATTTTACCCTCTAACGACTTGATATGTGCTGGAGAAGAGCTGAATGATAGAAATGAGCACTCTAAGACCTGCTGAGGCTTGACTGCACATAATAGCAGACAGGTTTTAAGTTCCTGCATTGTGTTTTCTGATGAGACATTCATTTTTATCATTTCTGCCTGTTTATGAAAACTAGGCTATTTATACTATGTGCATGTGCCTTTTTTTGCTTCAGATTTCTGGCAGATTATATAAATTGTGGGATAGGAATTGCAATTATTGAAATAATTTGGATAAAAATCTGACATATTTGATATAAACACATGGTATACTCTGAATAATAACAGCACTTTTGTTGTGTAATGATTCCCATTCAAGGCCTCTGCTGTCATTTTTTTCACATCATTCATCTTTGATGAAACATTTGAGCCACCCAAGTTTGCAGTTATACCAGCTTTGCAGTGAACATCTCAACTAACTAGCAGCTCAGACAAGAGACAGGGAAAACAGCTGGTCATCACCATTTGAAGTGCCAGAAAATGATTAAAATGCATGTGACATGCMTATAAACCTGTTGAGGACAGTCTTTTAATGGCTGGAAAGGCTGTTAGAATCCTGCCTCTCCTTTGTACTTTTCCCAAAGATCTCGTAAAATAGAGAAATGCGGTGTCCTATTATAATTGTGAGAGAAGCGTGGAAAAAATTAAGTCAGTGTTGAAAATACTACCTGTGTGTTATGTGAGCATGTAATATCAAAAACTGCCTTGCCTGGAAAGTAGCATGTGTTCATGCAATCATGAGCTGAGCTGTAGCACATGCTGCTCCAGATCTCGCGTTTCCTTTGACCTCTTCACTGAGTGTCCGCATCACTTTGGTGGGATGGAGGTTTTGAGGAATGGTTTTGTCCTGTGGGTCCGATTAAATACATTCCTTTGTGCATGCTTGAAAGGTTTGTCTTTGGGAGCAGAAGAAGGGGAAACTGAGTGGCTTATGTGACTCTGAGCTGCATCTATGGTGAGCAGGAGGCTGTTTGGCAGAACTGTGAAAGGGGTATCCRGTGGCAGTCCTGCTTTTTTGGCTGTGGTTGGAGTTTGTGCTTAAAGGGGGCTCGGGAGTGGCCTGGCTGCTTGCGTGGAGGAAACCAGGCCTGCTTGCTAATCCCGTCCAGCTGAAGGAGGCAGCGGTTGCTGCATCTAACTCGGAAATGTCAAACCTGCTGTTGTTGTATCCAAAACAGGAAATTATGCCCAAAAAGAAAAGGCACTGGGCAAACAAGCAGGAAAGCAGTAATAACGGAAGAAGGGGGTCCTTGCTAGAAACTTCAGAAAGGGCAAGTCTGAGATCTTCAGTGTGGGAACAGTAATCCACAACAGCTTGTTTTACTGTTAGCATGTCAAACTTCGGGTGGCCAGAAGCATGGTTTCTGGATTTTGCATGGCTTTCACTTTTTCGTTGTCCCAATTAAGAAGAGAGGTGGAGGAAATTTTAATTTAAAGCAAATTTTTCTGGTGCTAGAGGCTTACTGTCTGGTGCTTTGCTGATCATGACTGCTCTTTTTTGTCTGTCTTTGCCAGCCAATGAAGTACGAGATCTGCAAGAGGTCAAATATTACCAGTATTCAGTTATATGTGTATTATATATCTGAGCTTTAAAAATCTTGAACCTGTTCCTTGTCTCTGTTGTGTGGTGGCTGACTCTTTGGTAGCTGCATCTTTGACTGTTCCCTTGAGTACTAGTAACCTTTCTCCTAGGAAAGACCTGCTCTGCAAACCAAACCCTTCCGTGCATGTGTTCAGGCATTGCACAGATGCCTTCTGTAAGACTTGGGCAAATGCTACTTTCACTTCTTAACCTCCTACTCTATGTGACTCAGTGTACCCTCGCTGACCCAAACTCTCAAGGTTTGAAGTTTACCCTTTTCACAGATCCTGGTGTGTCAGATACAGAGCTTACTCCCRTGCAGTCTTTTTTCTTATGAGTTTGTTTATAGCATCTCTCTAACTCACCTGGCAACATTTCTGAATCCTGCTTATGCCTCTGCTGAATGTGGAACATCTGAGTCCTTTGCAGAAACATCGATTCTGGACTTCTCTAGCAGCTGTATTCTCTTTCACCCTTGGATATTTTCTTGCAGAAACATTTATATAGCAATATGCATTGCACCATTTAAAATTGTTAATTGGAGATTGAATTACTTGTCAGCCTTTAAAAATGTAGTCCTCGCGGGTCAGAGATGAGGTGGTTAGCAGAGCTGAAGGGATGAGCTATTGCATTCGTTTTTTCTGAAGCGAACGGTCACCATCTATGGGCTGGCTAGCCCTCCAGTGCCTTTTAACCTCTGGCACCCAGTCCAGTCTGCATCTGTGTGTGAAGCAAGCTGGCAGGATCTCTGATCGTTCCCGAGAGCACATGTGCAGAAGTGGGTTAGGGGCTAGCAGCCAGCCTGGCAACAGCCCCTCAGCTGTATCCTTCGTGCACTAGGGAACGTCGGGGAGCAGCTGGCTGTGCATTTGGCTGTGGTTAAGTCAGGGTCTGATTTAGCACTGTCACCTCTCCCTGCTGCCACACCCGGCACAGAGGCTTGAACGCACACGGGTGGACGTATATGTCATACAAATGAAGGGAGCACGCTCTCATCAGGACAACTTYTAAATGCAGCCTGGGACTGCAGTGCCTCCACTGACAAACACTGACAAGTAAATACTACGCTCGCTTGGTATTACAGAGGGATTTCATTGCACAGACCCTCACAGTGCTCTGCCACTTCACTGAAATGTCTGGAGCACTCGGGAAAAGGAACTGCATATTTATCTTGATCTCCAAAAAGGGATTTAAGGGCGAGAGCAGGCGGTATATTAGACTGTTTTCATTGCCTGTCAGCAGTGGTAAACCTGAGCTGTCTACAGTGTCTCTAGATAAGCAGCGGCAGAGGACCATTTTGCATGTACATACGTTTGCATTAGTTTGTAGATGGAGAGTTTAAATCCTCTTTATTTTTATTTTCCTCTGTGGAAAGCATTTAGCTAGGCTTGTGTCTGACATCTGGAGGCCTGTGCTTTCCTTCTTCTTTGAACCTGAATCTGTACTGCTGTCTTCTCTACCAGGCCTTTTCATTGCAGATTTTCTTACAGAGGAAGATGAAGGTGTTTGAACTTGGAAGGGAGACCCAACTTCTCCCTACACAACCACAATGTTTGTCATGAYTTCTACATTTTTGAGCAAGCTGCTTAGCTCGTGTGCCTTGGTTTCTTCTGTAGGTAACCTCAACTGGCTCATGTCTCACTGGCAGCTCTGTGAGGATGGTCTGGGGCTTGTACAGTGATGAGTTTTGTGAAGTGTCAGGTTACTGAGTCTTCTTTCCTCCAAAGGAAATAAATTTGGAGTTAATTATAATGTTTTACTTCATCAATACTTTATGTGGGCRCAGAGGCTCCCTGGCCCCAGCCCTGGTGAACTGACATGATACAGGAAGGAAGCTCCTTGGTCCAGTTCAGCTGTATAACCGGATCAACATTTTCTGTTTTCATATTGTTTTAGCCTTCTAACTGTCAGCCAAAAAAGAGCAAATCTTGAGAAATGTGGAGCTTGGCTGTACTATGAGTGAGATGAGTTGCATCTCAGGCGCTTGCTGCAGGACATGGGTATTTCGCACCCATGCCGATAAAGCAGATCCAAGCACAGCTTCCGTAAGAATTGAGCTGTCTTGGGCTCCACGCTGCTCCTGTCTTTGGATAGCCCTTTCTCCAAAAACGATCCGCTGTGGCTGTTCGGTGGGGGAGGGCAGATTGTTTGTGTTTGAGGGTTTTTTTAAGATCTAAATGAAGCAGGTATGTAATGCCCTCTGTCTGTTAGAAAGACTCAACCCATAAAAATAACAAACGGCATGTATTTGCTAGAATGTCAAAGTTATGAGTTTATTTTGTAATGATGTGCTCCTGCCTTCATGAGGTAAACTGGCCGTGGCAGAGGTGTTATTAGTAATATGGACTCAGTGGAGCAGAAAGCCGAGTGACCGAGAGATCAGTGTATCAGTCAGTGAGAGGGCAAATGGAAAGAGACAGCAGGAGAATGAGAAAAGAGCTGCGGTGCCTGGGCTGAGATTAGAGATGGAGCCTTGCAAGAGAATTGAAAGTCCAGCAGTCAGAGTCTTATTCTTTCTTACTCCCTCTGAGAAGCTTGTGGGGCTTTGTCTTTGCTCTGCTGGCCTCTCTGCAGCACCTTGGGGTTGCCCCCACCCCCATTAAGGGCTTAAATAGCCCTTAATAGGGCTTAAATAAACCCTACCCGTTGCCTCGCAGTTTTGAATTAATGAACTGAGCTTGGGTCAGAACTCTGGAGACTTGGTCACATACAGCTCCACTGCACTTTAATGAAGGGCAAGTCATGTCACTGTCCTCTGCTGTGGTTCCCCCACTTATAGCGTTCCCCACAAGAATCACTATTCACACCCTACAATCTTACCCACATGCAGGGCTTGGAAAAGTCTATTGTGAGGGGCTGCTCCATGCTTCAGTGTCCCCTCTTGCTGCAGGAATGGACCTGCACATACCTCCTTAGCCAGCACCTCCTTGCCACATCCCACCCTCTGACGATTTTCCTCTTTTTCTTTTGAAAGGTGCTTGGACGGGAAGTTTATACCTCCAACAACCAGCTGGGCGGGATCCAGATAATGCACAACAACGGTGTGACGCATGGCACTGTGTGTGACGATTTTGAAGGAGTCTACACTATTCTGCAGTGGCTCTCCTACATGCCAAAGGTAATTTCTGGCCCTGCAGTAGTTCAAGGTGCCATTAGCTATTCTGGTCACTTTGTTCAGAGTCAGCTCATGGTGAGGATGCATCCAACCCTGTGTATCTGAGGTCTTTCTGTGCGTGTATGGAGCAAAATAGTTAAGGCTTGTGATTGAGGCCGTTAGAGATTATGATATTGAAGTGCACAAAGTAGATCTTATCTTAGGTTGCTGGAGAAACTGGGACAAGGGGAAGCTGGGCACTGCCTAGTGTACCTTCACATCACCCCAYTGGCATGGTCTCCTCGCTAGTCTGGACAGCAGGATTGTATATAAACAGTGAATTGCCTTTTACTGAAGATTCTAAAAGTTCCCCTCTGAGGCAGTCATTTCTTGGAGCTGATGTATATGTGTAAGCTCCTCTGCAGCCAGGAAGGCAGCAATGAGAACACACAGGTCACCTTCCTTCAGGAAAGAGTGCAGAGAATAGTCAGGTGGCCTGGTCACCTTTTTAAAATTAAATTACAGCCCCAGCTAATGTTGGCAATGCCTGAAGTTCAAGAGCAATTGAAGTACAATGCGTGGCAGACGATGGCCCAGAAGRGTTGGTGAGAGTGTAGAGAGCTCCTTGGAACTTCATCTGAGCTCTTGCAAAGGCCTTGGGACCCTTTCAGTCACAGGGGTGTGCAGTATGCAGGAAAGATTATTCCACAGCCAGGTCCCATTAGATTTCTGATGTTTGGTGCAAAGCTGTATGGGAGAATTACTTCCTTCAATATTTTTCTTTTTCCCCTAGAGCGTGTACAGCCCTGTTCCTATCCTCAAAGTCAAGGATCCAATAGACAGAACCATAGACTTTTTTCCTACGAAGACTCCCTATGATCCCCGCTGGATGCTGGCTGGACGCCCAAACCCAAGTACGTAGATCTTCAGTGGCCAACACATGCAATAATGTGTCTTGTTTCAAGACTGCGTCTGTCAAGGCTTTGTGTCTGTTAGTATTTTGTCAGTGATGTAATTTTGGCATTTACCATTGATAGCAGTCTGCTACAGTTGTATGCCCGTGACATAGTTAGAATTAGAAGAGCTACTGAGTAAACTGCATTAGCAAATGAGACAGTTTCAAGTGGAAATGAGGTCCTGCAAGAAGACAGAGGCTCAGGACAGTGCAGACTTCTCCCATAAGACCTTGTTCACACACACTTCTGTGTGTGAATAATTCCATAGCTTCAGAAGAATAACAAGTGTGAATGAGAACAAAGAAGGAAGGATAAGAATGTAGCTATAGCTTCTGTCTGTAAAATATGCTTAAGAAAATAYGGTGCATTTGGCAAACCGGCCTTTAAAAATGAAATTGATGGTGACCTGCAAGAGTCGAGTGAAAATTTGAAATGTTCATAAGCAGTTGAGGTGCACCTAAGACTTACTTTTGGAGTTTGAGTGTCACTGACTTTCAAATGTATTCCAGTTCCTTTTGAGGTCATTTTGGAAAAAGACACTGGGAAGCACTTGGAAATCTGGAAATTCTGGAAATTGATTCTTTTAATGAAGAGAATCAAAGAGAGTATGTGGGTCAAAATGCACAACTTGAATGGGAAATTTGTGGCTGACTTTTCGGGAGACCTTACATACTAACCCTATATACCTGAATTCTTTTTCTGTAATATTTTGAGATTTGAATCAAGACCATTGCTTTTTGAGTCTTGAATCTGTTCTATCTTAAGATTCTCTAGATCTGCTTCCAAACTTGGAATATTCCCTTCTGTGGTCTGTCACAGCCTGTGAATATTGTTAGTCCAAAAGAATAAATGCTGTTGGAATAGGAAGGAAGGTGTGAGGCCTGCAATCCAAATATAATTTAAGACCTTACAAAGTAATTAAAGATTTAAACATAAAATATAAAACCAGCATGTAAATACTTTAAAAGATTTTTTAGGAGGTGATGGTTTAGAGAAAAGARTATCTACAAAAGCTGTTATCCTAAAGGAATCACACAGTCTTTCTGCAGATCTTGGAGAATAATTATATTGGAAATACAGCAAGCCATTGACCACCCACACATGCTTTTGGGGTTGTGCAGCCTGTGTATGTGCAAGCTGCAAACTGGGTGACCATTATGCCTGCTGTTATTAATGAGTTTAGGGGGCTAAAATGAGATTTGTGATAAACTAAGTTTTCTGGTTTTGGATAATATTTTTTCATCATTTCTCAAGTAATTCATCCAGCTGTCTGAGTGCAGCTAACAYTGGCTTCCAAATCAAGTGACTTCAGATTTTAATTTAGTGGAAGCGTTAAGGAAAGCAGATGATTCCCTGTGATAAGTTAAAGCAGATATCTCCTAGGTGAAAAGTTAAAGCCATTTATTAGAGGAGATATTGCTGTGATATTCTTCAAACTGACGCCCGACACGAGGCCAGAATCTAAACGATCAGCTTTGGGCTCACGATAAAGAGATAATTTTGAAATGGATGGTCACATTTTACAGTGGGGCCACAGAGGCAGGGAATGTAGAACACAGTAATTACAAGTTTGGTCTTGATAAAACACTCTCCATCCTGTTTAAGTCAGCAGAGGTTAGCTTGCTTGGATCTCCACTTTTAATTGGTTTTGGACTTGGGTTTGCTGAAGCAGAGGTGCTTGTTCAGATTAGAGCATCCCTCAGAAGCTGTGTGCCAAGGGATAAAACTGGGAGAGTGTTTTCTTTTATTCCCTGAAGCTTTATGAAGCTTCAGTGGAAAGCAGACGCCCTTAGAGTGGTGTTTTTGGGATGKCTGGGTGGGCAAAGAATCTTGATGCCTAGACAGCAGAAAGAGCTGTCTGTAAATCCTCCCTTTTACTTGTCCCTCTCTGATCTAGCATCAGCAGGCAGCCCAAATGCAAGTTGTTTATCATGCCCTTAGCTATTCACTGGAGTAGTGTCCAAGCTGAAATACTGGACAACCTGCTTGCCTTGGTCTTGCTGTCTGGAGAATGGAAACAGTGACACGCAGCTGCACTGACGGGGCGGTGAGGCTTATCACGGAATCACAGTGGCTTCTGTGAACTCGTGGAATGGAGAGGAACATACCATCATCTCCCACCCCGCCGCCTGCGGGGGTCGTTTCGTGCTGAGACTTTTATTTGAAGGAATGAGGAATGCGTGCAGATTATTAGTCAACAGATCGGTTTCGTGTGAGGCTGGAGCAGGATTGTCAGTGTTTTGGAGTCTGTGATGCAGGAGGAGCCCTAAGTCTCGTACTGCATCAGCTTTGTAAAGGACGTAACAAGTGCAGTGAATAGTTAGCATGATCGAGATGATCATGCCCTCGTGTTTCAAGATCGAAGCTGATGGTCTGCGAGGCTCSGGAAGGCTTTATTTCCCTTAGCCCGGCCCGCTCACCGTGGTAACGTWCTGTTAAGGAACAGGTAGATTTCCCTGAAGCATTAAGAAGTTGTTGTCCTCTCTGGGCAAGAGAACAGGTCTGATGACCTGTGCATCCAGCACGATGACTCTTAGAGCATGCTTTAGTTTAGGGCGAAATGCATGTTCTAGTGTCTTTTATAGAGCAAGCAGACTTTCATTATTGCAGTGCTCTATTTCAGGTTTTCTAAGAGAATGTGTGGCACACTCTGATGTACTGTCTAGTTGTTAAATATCAGAAAAACTTTTGTATTTTATTCTTGAATTTCTTCAGCATTCTTTTCTTTAAAGGAAAGATTAGACAGAGTGAAGAAATAATTGTGAGCTAAGTTTTAAAATAGAAATAAACATTTTGAAAAATATCTTTAATGACTTTGCTGCCTTTTGACAAATGTTTGTAGTGTCTTGAAAAAAATTGAGTTATTTATTTTAAAGCGTGCAAAGTCCCTCTGCTATCCGAACCCCATCGTTTAACAATAAATGATGCTTTTGCTGATAAATGACTGTCTTTATGCAGACTAGCAAATGAAATAAGACATGATGTCTGAAGGCAGACAAATGCTTAGCTGTCTAATGTTCCCTTGTATTATAATGTGTTTAAAAATAAATAAATAAAAAGACAGTGCCAAGTTCTCCAGTTGGCATCTTGTAACAAATTTCAATTCCTCTTTTTAATATTTTTTTTTTCCTTCCCTTCCCTCCCATCTCACTCTTCTGATATTTTATTTTTTTCCCCCTCCTCTTTAGGTCAAAAAGGCCAATGGCTAAGTGGTTTCTTTGACAATGGCTCATTCCTGGAGATCATGCAGCCCTGGGCACAGACAGTTGTGGTTGGTAGAGCCAGGTAAATTCTCAGGATTTTAGACCTTTGTAGAAATCAAGTTGTCATTGATGCTGTGCATCTTTTTCTAGAACCTCCTTTTGAAATTGTTGGCTGTGGGTAAAAATAAGTCATTACTTCAATAGGACACTTCTTTACCRCAGGAATGAAGCACAGACTGATAATTTCTCCTGTTTTGCTTGGGGGTGACAGCTTTAACCTGCACAAAAGCCAAAAAGAGAGGAACTGTCAACAATTATGGCAGACAATATGTGATCCCTTGGCTGTGTGATACCATAGTGAGGCCTTCTCGTGACCCTGACTTAATTTGGGGTAGGTTATGCAGTTTATTGTTTGGCAATCGCATTTGGCATGCAAGAAAAGTTCACCTAAAACTAGAGCAAGTTGCAGGAAACTCTTCACAGAGAGGAACTTCACATTGAGATTTGCGTGGAATAACTCACAGCATTTTTCAAACTAGCACCTGCCACGGTTGATCTTAGCCATCTACCATGGCACAGAGACGAGCAGCTTCAGAAGCTGGTGGTGCTCTCCTCCCAGGAGCATCACTTCCCCACACCTTGCTGCAAAGTAGCACCTGCTCGGGATTCTGCAGCACAACCTGTTGCTTCAAGATTTACATCCCTGCCTTCACGGTATTTGCAGCATTGGTCATTCTCAGTGTCACAGGTCCATGAACTGTCAGAGCTGGCTGGAAGCAGAAACCTGGAGACCGAAACTTGCATTTTGGCAGAATGTAAATCAGAGCTGGACTCAGAACCTCTCAACCCCCACTTCATTTAGTGATTTGGGGGTTGATTTTCTTTCTTTCTTTCTTCTTCTTCTTCTT
>NW_028186083.1:665486-697535 GCF_003343005.1 Rhea americana
TTTTTTTTTTTTTTTTTTTTTTTGCCATTAAAAAAGGCATTTTGAATTTCCTGATCGATCTGATTATCTGCTTCCTCTCATAATAAAGCCATTCTGAAAGAGTGCATTTATCTCCCATGTGCTCAAGCTGCCCAGTGCTGCATGCTTATCCTTTGTCACTCCTCCTTCAGACCACCTCTTCTCTCAAGACAGAGCTTCATGCTCTTGCCTGTAGCAGATTCCCAGCTCCTAATAGATATTAGCATTTTTGGCTAATTGGCAGACTTTTCTTTTTCTGATAACAAGTGAGAGGAGAGAAGAAAGGCTCAAGCGCCAGAACAGCATTCCACAGGATCCAGGTGTTGTACCTAATGTGATAAGGTTGTTCCCATGAATGACAGATGTTCAGGATGCCCTGCTTCCTGGAACAAGTCTATGTAAAAAAAAGATGTCCTGTCTGCAGATACTTCACATCCCATGCTCTCAAGATCATAGTGCCACCAATTCAGAGCCATATTATCTGGTGATGCTTACAATGTTTCTAAAGTCCTGTGGCCATCCCTAGAGCCTGGCTCAATCAGCCTCTAATCAAAACAAATTGTTGACTCAAGGACTGACCACAGTACCAGAATATGCCAGGTGATGCTGTCCTTGGTTTCCAGGGCATTCAGTGTCAGACAGGACGAGGTACCGCTGTTTCTGAAGCTCATGGCACTATGGTCATAGCCAGCTGAGCTTGGCCGGTGTAGCCATAAGTCAGTGCTATTCCAAAAGTGGCCCCAGAATGTTTGGCACTGAAAGCTCCTGTTTCTCATTTAGGCCCTTAAAAGCAATAGCTCTACACAGTCCTCCTAAATGACAAAGAGACAGAGGTCATACTGTGAAATAGCAAAGCATATGGCATTCACTAGAGCTTATCTGCAGCATCTCAAGGAATTGTATCCATTCTGGACATCTCTAAAAGGCCAGCAGGAACTCTGCTAATAGGGTAATGAAGTGCTGCATAATTTCTGAATGAGGCTTCCAGATACGAGGCTGTGTTCAGTGAAATGTTCCTCTGTTGCTCTTCTCTTATGACTTTCTAGGGTCTCTAATGGGTTTGGAGCATCCTTTGAAGTCTCCTGGAGTGCAATGTGATAAGGAGAAACATCTTTTTCTTCAAATTATGTATTGGGGCAGAAAGCACAAACTAATCAGTCTGTCCTTAATATAGAACAATGTAATAGCATGCAGACCATACAGACCTGGCTAGGGACAAAATACTCCTGCGCCGAAGGGGTGGTCACAGGGGAGCAAGCATGTGCAGGGGCATCTCAGCTTCGTCTTGTAGGGGAGCTGGTYCTCTCTGACCAGTGCTGGTCCCAGGATTCTGAGCGCTGGTGCTCCAGAAGAGCCTTTCCACTCTGATTATTTTCTGACCTTTTTACACTGTTGAGCCTAAGATACCTACCGCCTCAGCTGCTAGTTGTTGCATTTGACCTTGGGATGTCCTGTGACCTCTTGATAGACTTCATTATTTTTGTATGATGTCTGCAATGCTTCTCTAAAGTTTTGTCTTGCGAAGTACTATAATCATTTAAGTGTTTTAGGTTAGGCAGTATAGCAGCCCCCCCCCCCCCAAAACAACCATGATTTAGCAAAGCTGGAACATCTTTGTTCAGGCCTGTGCTCAGCTTGGCTTAGYGTTCCTTTCTTCTGACAAATTCCGAGTTGCTCTGGACTCTCACATACACGTATATATAATACAAATGAAACTGACTTCTTTCAAAAGCAGTGACATTTTGAAAAAACAAGTATGAATGTATTCTTCTGGGATTGTTACTGTAAGTGCTGCCAAAACTCATCTTTTGTATGTATGTTTGGAATATGTGTGCTGTTGGCTGTAAATTGTCTTTTATTATTCTATGGCAACTTGTCCAGGGACACACTATAAAACAAGATGTAGCATCTTCATGTGCTAGCCTGATAAAATTTATATGAAGTATAATGGAAAACAGAAGTTGTTTTGAGCTGTTTTCAAGTTCAATAAATAACTGTAATACTTGGATAAAGATGTTCTTTATTAGGTCACATGGGCCCTAATATAGAAGTTATAAGTTACTGATTTAAGACGGCTTCTGCAATTACGGGTTTCTAGGCAGACTCTTAATCATAGTGAATGGGAATATTTTCAGCCCCCTAGTGCACATAGGCCCTGTCACTTCCCCTGCCTGCAGTGTGTGTCATCCAGCTGGAGGTGGCTGAGGAGAGAGGATGGCTCTGCTGGAACTCCCTTACTCAGAAGAAGCTGTTGTCACCACAGCAAGATGCCTTCTGTGGAAGGGAGGTGTTTAGACGCCGTGGAAAGTGAGGCTGAATGTGGCTGGGACCTGGCTCCCAGACCATCCGCACGGCCCTGCACCCTGCCACCCTCGCAGGCTTGCTGCAGCAGGTATAGGGAGGGAATGCACAGATAAACCCAAAGCTTTTGTCCATCGTTCACCCTTACCACTTGAGAGGGGGAATTTTTGTAAGCCAGAGAGATTTAGGGTGGCTGAGATATACAGCATTGCTTAAACATGGAGCCTGGACATGTTTGACCAGCTGACAGTGCTTGTGAAAATAGGACCTAGGAAGTCCTGGTCCTTGGGTTTATCTTTCATGGTTAGGATTGTCAGCACGAAAATCTGGTGGCAGGCGCAGTGATGGAGATGTAGCCATATTGTTGAGCTAAACTTGGGCTTTATTTTATTCTATTTGAGTTTTAGTGAGGCATGTGTTAGTTTTTAGAACTAGATTTTGCTCTGAGAACTATAAATTGGACTCTGAAATTATCCATCCACATGCCTAAACTCTTCAGAAAGGCTAGAATGTTTCTTCCTCCTTTTGCTTGTGTTATTTGTCTCTTTTGAGTATATGCAGGATTGGAAAAAATTTCTAGTTTTTTGACAGTAAAAAATGTGGATTTTGTTTTCCCTCCTATATTATCAGGCTGGGAGGAATACCTGTAGGAGTAGTTGCCGTAGAAACAAGAACTGTGGAACTAACTATCCCTGCTGATCCTGCAAACCTGGACTCTGAGGCCAAGGTAGGTTGAAAGTATTCCGTTGTTTGTCCTCCACAAATATCTCTTTGAAAAGTCTATTTGTTTTGATCAGAATTTTTCATCCCACATGTAGGACAAAAAGTACAGCCGTTCCTTGGTTGGGTGCTAATGCATGGCAGTTGTTGGGACAAGTGAATAGACGGTTGTGTTGGCCATTTGTACAGGAGATACTTCCTGAGTAGTCCTGTTGCGACTGCAGTGGGATGCTAAGGCTAATGCAGGGACTGGCGACCAGGAGATCTGGCAAGCAAAAATCATTTCCCTCTTCTCTCACCGTTGGCTGTATTATCTCATACTCTTCTCCTTTGATATTTTACTTTTCCCCTGCTTGCTTTCACCACTCCAGCCCTACATCATCTCTCCTTCTTGTTCTTCTCTACATATCCTTTTCTCTCTCTTCTTCTCCTTCACCTTCTTACAGCAGTCATTGTATCAGGCTTCTCACACCATCTCTATTCCTTTTCTTAGCTAAATCAGTAGCAAAAGTCCTGTAGATGTTGGTAATAGAAGCATTGTCCAAAGTTTTCCACGGGCAGGCAGATTCTAAGCATTTCATGAGCTGCGCTCCTCTTTGTAGGCTCCATATTGCAGCTCTTGCTGCATTGATTTCTGTGTTTTTGTGCAGACTTTTATGTTAACAAATGTTTCAAGTCTTAACAATCTTTTTCATTCCCAACAGATAATCCAACAGGCTGGCCAGGTGTGGTTCCCTGACTCTGCCTTTAAGACTGCCCAGGCTATCAATGATTTTAACAGAGAAGGACTGCCTCTAATGGTCTTTGCGAATTGGAGAGGTTTCTCTGGTGGAATGAAAGGTAACTATCAACTTGGATACCCTTTAATGCTATCATGGAGAGTAGCTGTGCTTCTAGTCAGGGCACTGCTGCTGTTACCTGCAGTGGCACAGCCAAGAGCACTAGCTCTGCTGGTTTAGTGCCCGGAGGCATCTCTGGGAACAGCCTGGCGCTCAAGGAAAGCAGTGGGAGCACACGACAGGGACTGAAGTGGGTTATTCCTTCGTCAGCAGCTGGCTATTAGAGTGGCTTAACTGTGGGGTCGACTTGTGCCTGCAAATTTGTGTAGTGGATCTGCTTCACCCATCTTTGCTGCAGCTGGCATCCAGCTTTCCTCTTTCATGGCAAGTTTAGAAATGCTAATATGGGGATACTTTTCTAGGCCTACTGGAGTGTTTGGACATGTCAGCCCTATGAAATCACAGCAGTGCTCTGCACCATCGTGCCAGAAGTCCAGTTGTGATTGCCCTCCAGAGGAAAGGGATGCTGTGTGCTGCAGCAGTTGCAGTGACAAAGGGTTTCGTTCCTCTCCTCCCCATTTGTATCTTGTCTTTAACAGGCACATGGCAGGAATAACAGAATATGCAGAGTGCAAATTTGATATGAGGTTGTTTTCAGAAAAAGCAACACAACTGGCTTTTTTCACATGTACCCTCATATACGGGTTACAGGAACTAACCAGATCAACTGCAATGAAAACAAGTAATTGGATTTTAACAATAGTTTAGTTGCTAACAAAATTTACAGCTGCCAACCTGGACTAATTAAACACTAATCTCAGGAAACCCCTTCTGCTTGGAAAGCTTTTCTGCCTCATCTTAAAAGTAGGGCTGGATAAACCAACAGTATTGCATATCCAGAATGTATGGCCATATTCTGTCAAGTGGAAACGTTGTTTCACTGATAATTTTTCACACTAATATTGTCATATCAAAGACTGTCTCCCAGTTGACTCTTTTGGTGGTAGTGGTTGTTCATATGAAATGAACAGTTATAAAACTACTCAGTTAATATATCAGCAGTTAGATTTTTGCACCACATATTGCTACTTTGAATTTCATGAAGTGCCAAGAATGTGAGATAGATACTATAAAATTTAAGTGAAAGATTACAGTCTTTTACCTGCACATGGCACTTAACCAGCACTGAAATTATAGATCCACTAACGCAACAAAAGTTCCTGCTCTGGAAAGCCTGGCATTATGACAGGCATTATTGTTCTGTTGTCTCGTTAGCAGGATGCAAAAAATGCTGTTTAGTTTGCCGAAGGCTCGAGGAAGACAGCACAATGAGGATTCTTTCCTCTAGAAAATACCTGTTACCTTTCAGGATGATTTCTGGTCTATGCTCTGTTCTTGGGCTCCCTTTGTCACTTGGTTTCCATACTGCACAGCTTAGTGTGGGGAAGTAATTACTTAACGAATGCTCGGTAAAGTTACAAAATTACTTTGCCTTATTATCTTGTGAAAACTGTCCACTTTGCCAGTGCCCTTTTTTGTCTTCAGAAAAAGATTTTAGCTTTGGCTTTGGGACCAGGAGTCCAGGGTAGGAAAGATACAGTGAAAATACTAGTATTTGTATTGAGTATCCCACATAGGGCACCCCAGCTGGGAGGTGGAGGAAGAGGAGGAGGAAGAGGAGGGCCCAGTCACAGAGAGGAAGAGCAGAGCCATTGCAGTTTGCACGTTGGTCTGTGCATTTTCTACATCCTGTTTTGTGCTGAAGGGCCTGCACAGCAAGTGTTGGTCTCTCTCGACAGTCTCTGCATTCCTTGGGGAGTTTTTTCAGTTTTGGTATCAATGCTGGTTGGGGATTATGCAGGGAGGGAAAATAAACAATTATGCCACCCCTCAGTGCACACAAACACACTGCCAGGAGCCGACTGCACTGTGGGTAAAATGACTCCAAAATTGTGTGTAATGAGTAGGAAAAGATTAGAGACAGCTCTTGCTATGCTGAAAATTGACATCAGTGGAGGAGGGGAAGAGAGGAAAAAAAAAACGTCTTTACTAGTCGGCCTAGGAGGTCTAATTCAAGCAGTAAAATAAATAAATAAATAACATAAATAAAGGCATATCACAATGGTATTGGTGGTTTACCCAATGAGCTCTATCTGGCCGGAAGGCTATTCAGCATAATGCAAAATTAAATTATAAAAACTGGCTTGAATATTTAGATGGAGGAGCCATTTGGAAGTGGTTTATTTAGGCGAACCGGCAGTGACCCACGACGGGGAGACATCAAGCATGAAATTTACTGGAAATTAGCACCAGGGTCTTGGACTCGGCATGAATGGTTTGATAGCATGCAAATCCCCGCAACATTAAACTGCGGCGCTGCTTGTGCTACAGGGTCACTCGCAGTTGGTTTTTCATGTTTTACTTATTATTTTTTCCTGGGACAGGTTGTAAATAACAATAAAAAAAATTTAAACCAGAATGAAAAGGCTATTTTAAATCTCTGATTACCTGGCTGCTGAATGACGGTACTGCTGGCATGTAGCGGTTTATGAGGTACGTTATGGGTCTGCAGCCAGCCGGAGCCTGGTGTTTACCTTGAGGTCCTATCTGATAATCCAGCCAAGCTGATGAGATCGGTTCCAGCTTTGGACATTCAGGGCATGCTGCCTGCCACTACGGAAATGCAGAAAGCTGTCTGCAGCCTTTCTAGCATGCTTGATGCGTCCGACTGCCAATATTTACACACACAGTGTAATGATAACAGCTTCCAGCAGATTTCATGTCTGTGTCTAGTAGATGCTGGTGCACGCTGCAGCCGGGCAGGCAGTGGGAAAGTGTGGTACAAACTCTGTCTTTCCAAATAACAAACAATGCTGTTCTTCCTGGAGGACATTTATAGCATTTCTGTGTAGCAGGTAGCTTATTCTGCTGAACTTAAAATTAAATATGATATTTCTGGACCAAATTTCAGTCTTAATTTAATTTTTTCCAATCTCAGCATAAGTGCCTTTGGAGAAAAAATAGTTGTGCAAAGAACGTACTCTAYGTATCGTGTGCTGTTCACTGCCACCTGAGTGGTGGTGGCACAGTAGGTGTGTTAGTTACAGTAGTAAGAGTTTCCAGAGTCTGCACCCTGCYGAGGTACTAGGGCCACACAAACACCTCGAGCCCAGAGCAGTGGGCACCGTTAAAACCTGGCATCATTTACCACCTGCGACAGTTGAATTTGATGCACTATTTTCCATTTCGAGAGTGGAGAATACAACAAAACTACAAAAAAGAGGTAATTATCACAGTGCTGCAAATATTTCATGTTTCACACTTGACTACAATGTTAATGGAAATCAGGGACGTTGTGCATTCTAGTTATTAGGCGTCGGGACTGAGAGGCAGATCCCTTGGGTTATCTTTGCAGTATTTTTATGATCTTCCACAATTCTGCCCTTCTGTTTTACCTCTTTAAAATATAAATACTTTATTAGTGTAAGTAAATGTGCTAAATATATGCTAAAGTGATATGTGCAGGCAGATCTAAAAGTTGAGGTGATAGGAGGAAAAAATGCTGCAAAAGAGCAGACTCGTTAACACCAGGGACAGAGTTTCAGAGGGCTGTTCGGGGTGTTGTGAGCAAGCCTGGTTGACCTGGGCTTAACCTGGGAGCTCAGCAGCCCCCGTGGCTGGACCTGGACCTCTGCGTGAGACCATGCAACTCTGGTGCTGGCAGTCCGTTTGAGTCCCTTTTCCTTGCTCAGCCGAAAGTCTCTCTCAATGGAAGTTTTTACCTTAAGGAAGGGGTAAGTCCTCTACAGCAGAATAGTTTGCAGGCCTGTCTGGAACTAGGAAGGTGCAATTGAAATCTGTTGCCAAAGACTGCAGGAGCAAGTCCAGTGACCTCCGAGGAGGTTCTGCGCATGCAAGAGAAGGCAGAAGTCGGTATAAATCCATATATAAAATATTAAACTAAGCCTGCTGGGAGATTCCAGGAAAAGCAAATGCTGTATTGCATGATCCCCGAAAGAATAATTGTGTACARAAGCGCATAGTGGTGAAGTTCATGCTTTTGGAGAGCTTAAAAGTCTGATCTTGAAAGTATTCCAGTCGCAGAAATAGTTCCATGACCTTGCTGATGCCAGACTCGGTAAGCCCAGAAAGAAGCTGGGAACAGAAAGCATTAAGTTTCTCTCAGTTTCTCTGCTTTTCTTCTCTCTCCCTTGTTCAAACAAGTAGCGCTTTTTTTATTCTACGCCTAACCTGAGTAAAATATATACCCTTGGCAGGAGTGAAAAATGTATTGCTAATTATGCAATTATTTTATTATGTAGCACTAGTAAAAAATGTCTAGTAAAGAATTAATTCAGTTAAAATAATTTGAATCAAGCAATTATTTTCTTAACACTAGAATTAGCTGAAAGTACTTCAAGTGGTTTATTACTAGCACTACATAATAAAATAATTGTGTAATTAGTAATAAATTTGTCACCTCTTTTGAGGTCTTTTTCTTTGCCCAGGACAAATGAAAAGGTTGGAGTTTTGTTTGGTTCTTAGTCCCCACTRTCTCTAGCAGAATTTATGTTTATTCGCAGTTACAGGAGATGGATTGTTCTCTCTCCACCAGCATTAGAGGTTTCTTAAAGAATATGAAACTTCTTTTCTTGGGTACTTCGATAATGACCTTGCAAATTAGAGAGCAAATTAGTACCTATGGTACTAATACACATGCACACACACACGTGTGTGTGTGTGTATATATATATGTGTGTGTGTGTGTGTGTATACATGCATATATATGTGTGTGTGTGTGTGTATGTGTGTGTTTTCAGTTGAGTTAGGTGCTTAACTAAGTTCATGTTGATGCTTAACTTTAGACTGTAAAATGCTGTGAGGACCTTGGCTGGAGTCTCTTGTGAAACTGTTTCCCAAGTGGAAGTAAGGYCTGAATCCAGGAGCCAAACTGCAGTGAGAACATCTGCTTTCTCAGTCCATCTAGCTCTGCCCACATCCAGAAGATGCCAACTGGGGTTGTGGATAGTAGCAGGAGGACGTGTTCGGAAGAGCAGAGCTGAATGATTTTTTTTTCCCCCCAGACTGACCACGCGTGGCAGGGCTGAGGCATTGAGGTGATGTGACTTCAGCTGTTGTGTCCTTTTTCTGCAGACATGTATGACCAAGTGCTGAAGTTTGGTGCCTACATTGTGGACGGCCTGAGAGAGTATCGTCAGCCAGTGCTTATTTATATCCCGCCACAAGCGGAGCTGAGAGGAGGGTCCTGGGCTGTGATTGATCCTACCATTAATCCTCGTCACATGGAGATGTACGCAGACCGAGAGAGCAGGTACAGCAGCTTTCTCATTTCTTCATTACCACCTGCTTTGAGGCATAATTACCTGGCTGAGCGGGAAGTTTTCAGTTAAGAGCAACCACTGGTTACTCTGGTCAGCCACCGGTTGACCACTTCCCGGTTGTACCTRGTGTCTCAGAGGAGTTTGTTGTGTAGTGATCACAGCTAGGACGCTTGGGGTATTTTCCTGACTGTGGCCTCTCTGTACCAGCCTCTGCGAAGCTGCGTTAACTGACCTTTGTAAACCACAGTGAGGTGTTGATGCACAGGATTTTCTTTGGTTCTAGTATTTGCACTCACTGCTTCGTGCTTGGAGATGAGTGCCTTTAGATACAGTTTTGCAAATTAAATAGATGTATAAATAAATGTGCACTTTAAAATGCCTGGGAATTGTGTTATCTGTCGGGCCTGTCAGGTAGGCAGTTGGGTAGTTTCACTTTTTTCTAAAATACAGCTTGCATAAGTGAAGTTCTAGTCACTGGTGGTTCAGTGAATAAATCTACAGACAAACTCTTAGAGTCAGGGTTTTTAATATATATTTTTTTTAATCTYGAAAATAAAAAAATACTGAATTRTTTGGAGGGAAACAACAGCCTTTCCTGGGCTTATCTGTAGTGGATRCAAGCAGTTTGAACGAGAAGGACGGCGTGCAATAGTCTTATCAGGGGAATTTTGCTTGAAAAAGGCAGGAGGAGAAGGATGCAGCTATGAGTTTGTTACAGAAATGAACAACAAAACACTTCAAGTGCTAGAGCAAATCTCAGCAGTGTTAGATTCCTATTGTTAACGTGTTTGATCCAGCCAGCCATGTGGTATGAAAATAATCAGGCAAATGAACTAGCATCTGATGATGAAAATAGCTTTATTTTGTCAGTGAGACCCCTTAGTACATGGATCTGCAGATGTGTCTGTGCGATCTCCTCGCAGAAATGGGGGCAGCTGAAACAGATCTTTGAGCTTTCCTCTTCTCCCTAGTATCTTCAGCAGCTTCAGTGTCACATTTTATTAGAGATGGACGAGCCTCTCCTGTATGCTCTAAGCCTTAGACATTTTCCTCACCCACATAATTTGTTGCCGTGTGCCCCATGTGCTGATGCAGAGGATGTGGCGTCATTTCAGTGTATGCCCAGAAATTCATGGGCTGCAGCTTTCCTGCTGCGTGGCGTGTGGGAGGAGGCCCCACCACCACCATTTCCCCCTGCAGTTTTTTGCTGTTCTTCTCCCGCTCTGAAAAATGGAGCCCAGTTGCTTCAGACAGTCAGGCACGATGTGAGAAGGACTTCGTCCGACTTCCTCCCCGTGCGTTTAGTGAGATGCATGCAGGAACAACAGCGCTTTACTCCCCCCCAGACACAGATGCACACTCCCCCTCTGCCTCGGCTCCCTGGGCTGCCTGAAGCATGAGCTTRCCCCTTTGACATCTCAAGCTGATCTTCCCACCCTGTAAGACGTGAGGAAGGACAGGCTGTAGTTCAGCAAGCTGCTGTTGAGCTCTGCTGGACCTGGTCTCCAGTAGCTGAGGAAAGAGTTTGTTTTGCAAAACATGTCATGATGTCCCAAAGTGTTGTTACGGGTTTGTAATGATTCTCTTTGCGCTTGCTGTCCGTTAACCCTCAGCACTGACCTTCCGCCTCTTCTCTTGCTCCCACCTTCACTGGTAAAAACTGAAGGGATTTTATTTGCCAAGTGTAAGTTTCAGATCATGTGTTTCTCTGTCTTTGACCGGAGAAGTTGGCAGGATCTCTAATGAAAATGGTTGGTTAATTGTTTTGTTTCACAAAGCTTGCAACCATTGGAAAAGGCTCTTGAGTCACAGCTTGAAAGAGCCTACCAAAGAGTATTGTTTGCACCAGCCTGTATTGCCTATATTACTGGATAGACCTGTTTCTGTGAAGCCTCATGTGCGTTTATGGCATTGGATATATAATGGCTAAGAAACTTTCTTTCTTGTTCTCTCTTTCTCTTTGTTTTGTCTCCCTCCCTCCACCCCTTTTCTCTTCTCTTCTTTTTTCTACACACTTTCTAGATAACATTGAACCATTCCGTTTTGTGTTTCCCCTTGTCTGATGACCTGAAAGTGCCTTTCTTTTCTCTTTTCCCGTCACTGATCAGAGGAGGAATCCTGGAACCAGAAGGGACAGTAGAAATCAAATTCCGCAGGAAAGATCTGGTGAAGACAATGAGGCGAGTGGACCCCATCTACATGCATCTGGCGGAGCGACTAGGTATGTCTGCACTTGGGTGCTGGCGGATCAATGGTCCGTTCAGCTGATAGCTAATGAATGTGTTTATAGACCTTAAAAAGGGGCACTGAGGCATTTTATCAAATTCATGATAATTTTTATTTACTGTCATCTAAGTTGGGAAGAAAACCAGATGAGACAAGCTGCATGTATGTATGTGTGAGAGATAATGCCCGTGGACATAGAGCATACCCAATGTGTGTGTAACGTATGGAGCGTCCTTTTGGATCATTTATTTTTTTTCTATTAAATTGATTCAGCCTTTCCCCACAGCTGCTTAACCCTGACTTCSTTCTCAGCAATTGCTTAGACCACTAAAACCTCTGGGGCCAAACCCTTAGCTGGTGTCAGATGGCATAACTAAGGATTTGGTCAAAGATGTTTTGGGCTGCTGGGCTATCACCGTGTGTCGGAGGCAGTTTTGAGTAATGATACCTGTCTGCTCTTCAATTTCAACAGGATAAAATATTCTTCACCTCTCCCTAAAACATGGGYGATTTGCAGTGCTCAGTTGGTAGCGTGTCACTGCATGTGTCCTATTACTGCTGTGCTTTTTGTTCCAGGTGATTCCAAAGCCTGGTATATACCCAGTAAACTGAAAGACAGAGTATTCAGCAAAATGCACTTAGTATCTGATATGTACTCTCTCAGGGGAGGAGTTCTTTACCAGCTCTTACWCTAGGGGTATAATCATACAGAGCCTCTTTCTACATCCAGAATGGACTATGTTTTAGTAGCAGAGGAAGCACACTTTGTGGGTAGAGTTTGAATTTATAAAGCCTTTTGGGATTCTTCAGAAGAAAAAGTGCCCTGCAAATGACTGATAATCTGAGGCTATTGCTGCAGTTGCATTTTATTATTTGTCTTTTTTTTTAATTTATGGCAGTTACATACACAAACATTCTGTTTATACAGAAAACAACAATTTCGATAYACCTTTGGAAGAGAGTAGTAACTGGAAAGAGTGCAGCAAATGTTAARCATCAGACTGCTGACTGAAAGTCAGATTCTTACTAATGTCTTTGATGGCATCTATGATTTTTTGTCTTTTTTAATGGTAGTATTTTAAAAATCTCTGTTTTCTCCCACTGCGCTGATACATATCTAAGTTCAGATCTTGTTTGTGTGCATTGTGTGTTACTGCATCAGAGAAAGTGGACAGAAATATCCAGTTATCTGTGYTACTCTGTTTCTGAAAACAAATTTTGATGTTTGAAGGTGTAGCAAGGAAGTTCTTTTCATAGAAAAATCAACTGTGGCCCCTGCTAGACTTGGCAGTGTCTCTTTGGAAGCAAACAGATAGCCTGAGTACACTAAATAGCGGAGACCCAAGGCAGTGTCCCAATAAATGTGCTCTCAAGTTGTTTTACACTCCACAGTTCAAAGGCTGCAGTGTGATTCCTAACACCGCAGGACTCGTAGCTGCACCTCGTGGAGGTGTTTTTCTGGACCTCCGCGCATGGCACAGGAGAGCTGCCTCCCGGGTGCGGGAGTCCCAGAGGAAGGAGAAATCAGATGGGTGGTTAGGGAAGGCAATATGCTGAGCAGTCAGCGCYGGTCCCTGCAGATAAATGGCACTACTGCAGGAGCACCACTTCTGAGAGTATTTACCTTAGCCCAACCATAAAAAGTGCTGCCTCCTCTGACTTACAAACCAACCTACCGCCCCCGCGAAGAAATGGTGCCTTCTGGGAGGCGGCTGCCGGGTGAATCCATTCCCAGGAGCGGAGAGGCACCGGCTGCGGACAAAGAGGGCTGTTTGCTCGTTTAAATCCTGCAGCCGTGGAGGAAGGGAGAGCAGAGCAGCCCGGACTTATTTATCGCTGCGCAGCCCCCGCACCGGGTCTGTGTGCTGGTGCGTGTGCTGCAGCCCCAGCGGCCGAAGTGCACCAGCTTCCCCAAAATCCGGGGGCTAGCAGGGAGGAAGGCCAAGCAGATTTGTACGAACGGTCTCAAAATGCAAAGCCACGCTATGGGAGGAGGCGGGAGCCTGTTCAGGGGTTCCCCCCCCCTTTCTCTACCGGGTAATTACTCCCAGCAAACTCCATACACTTTAATTAAAATGACTGTAACACCAGAGCAAGTCACTTACAACTGTACGTACAGAGAGCTCTAAAAGCTTCAGTGGCTGATAAGCATCTCACTTAGATGGCTCGTAATTGCTCCCAACATCGGGAGATCATTGCTGTTGTTTTGCCACTAATTCGGTGCCATAGCAGGAAAGCCAAGATTGCAGGACACAGTGAATTGCATAATTTTTTTTTTTTTTTGCTGGTTTTCTTTCTGGCCAATTTAAAATTTGTCAAAGTCGGTCTTCTTCTGGATCACTGCCCTTTGATATTTCGCGCACTCCATTTGCCACAAACAAGCCGCAGGGCCGCAGTTCATGCTGACTCCAGCAGAAGCAGAGAAAGCTCCATTTATCTTACACTGCCTGCTGAATTCTTACTCATTAGCTGGGGGTTCACTGCCTCTCTTTAACCCCTGAGTGGCTGTCATCCCTCCCTGGAGCCGCTGAATAGCGGGGGGAAAGGGAGATGTTGGCAAACATGTGCCGTGTGCGGAGGGGTGGGGAAACGGTGACTTGGTTTTCATTTGAGGCATCTTTAGACCCTGGTTTTGACTTGCAAGTGGGGGAGCATGAGAGCAGAGAAGGCTGGCAGATATTGAATAATTTGACATAAATCTGTTCATTATCAATTCTCTGGCACTGTTGCTGAAATGTTTATTAGCACCATGTTTTATTAAAATGTCACTCAGAGTTGTGCTGTTATGGAACAGCACACAGTGCAGAGCAGAGGGCACGGGGAGACAGGATAGCCCCTATCCTGCCCTGCGAGCGTGTTTCCACGTGGCGTGGGTGCGCGGGGGGAGCGCTGATTACCCGGAAATACCGGAGCGGTTCAGACTGCAGGCCTCAGGCCATAGTCGAGAAGAATATGGAGATTCAATTTTATGTTATTTGTTTATTACGATTAGAGTAAAACATTTAGGAGAGGAATAAAAATTAACTTCATCATGCAGTTTTCAAGCATCAAGCGTAAGAAGGGTGTGTGTATAATGTATCAGTTGTACAGTGTAATGTGAGCAAAGACTTGGTCCAATTTTGATRAAAGAAATGGCAAAATGGCTCCTTCCCACATTTCTCCTATCAGGTATCTATTCCTTAGTAAAAGGGAGGCGTCTGTTGTTCCTCTGATAGATCTTACCGCACTGTGACCATCAGCCAATCCTATGAAACAGTTGGCACTGTGCTAGCATGCGTCTGTGTTTTATAATTATGTGCCCATTTTGCATGTGTGTGTCTATATTTCATGACATACTGTACAAGGCGTGGGAGGAGGAGGGCACTGCTCTGCAAGCAGAGCTGCCCTCTGGCCGGCGGTGGACTCGCAAACACAGATGCTGCGAAGTGCCCTCGACTTTCCACAGATAGAATGACAAATCAGTCTGCACTGCTGGCTCCTGACTTCCTTCTCCTTTTAACTGGCTGAACRGGGTGCAAAACATTTCTTGAGTTTCCGAATAACGAGCGCTCCAGTGCTGAGCCAGGGCCCCCACGTTAGCACGGCAGTTCCTCCGAGCCYGTGAAACCGCGCGGGTGCGATGGCAGCAGTAAACTTGCAGGTGCCTCTCGCCCCGGCAGYGCCAGGCCGTGGTGGCTCTGCGGCAGTGGCCTGGGGACAGCTCTGGCGTGGCTTTTTCTTGGGTGGCTGAAAACTTCGGCCCTGTGACCTGTCTCGTTCCAAGCTTTTGCCTGGAAAGTTTGATTACAGTTCAAAAGCCTAATAATTATTATCTGGGTTTTTTTGTTCTGTGTTGTAATTAATCAAAACACCAGCTGTTTTCCTGAGCAACAGCTAAGAAAAATGTTGCTGTTGAGAATGCGTCTCCCATAAAGTGTTGGACAAATGCAGTCAGCAGAGCTGTAACTTTTTGTCTTTTTAGGCAATGCTGATTTTCAGGAACTGCTTCGGTGTGCAAGTGCTGCTGCATTTGAATTGTTGTTAATTCACAGTCATGAGTCTAGGAAAGCAAGTACTGATTCCCGTCAGTACCTTCAAGATGATTGGCATCTCAGATTTTCCTCTCAGGAGGGTTGTAGATGATTCCCCCAAAATATCAATTTTTTGGAATTATGTACCTGCCACACTTTGTCCATTTGCTGTGATGCTGGTATGAGGCCTGAGGAGCTGGAAGGGAGTACAGTGGCACATTGCACAGTGCAGTTATACGATGATATTTCAAGCCCATGTCCTGGGCGTGTGTGACCTTCACTGGTATTTCATACTGCACCTTTGTAACATAAATCCTACTGAATATTTAGTGAAGTAATTACAAGCAGTCTCACTTAAAGAAACAAGCAACGACAATCAAAAAACGCCCATCTCTCTAGGGACGTGAACGGCTCTGAGTGACCTTCTTCTCCGTGCTGCTCGCATGGGAGATCTGTTGACTGGGCAGCCTGAAAGGGGTTACCGTTCTTGCTGCCTTTACTGAATTCCTGTTGAGCAAGGGCTTTATTAAAGGCAGATGAAGAGAAGGTGAGATTCAAGTGAAAATCTTTTTGTTTCAGGTGTGGAAATCAGATGGGACAGTCATAACCAGGGGTGAGGTTGACATCTCATTATGCCGTTGGATACAGAGTGGCTGCTGTACTGCTGTGGAGTTTGTTTCCATAGGACCTGTTCAGCACAGGCTGCAGTGTGGTTTAAGTGCTTTRCTGAAAAGAATGGCCTTAATGTTCTTTTCTTAGTGACTTCTGGGAAGAAAAGATCCCTAAATTTGCCTATGATACTTGTAGCACTGAGGCAGTCCAGGAAGACACGCTCATTTCTGTTACTTGCAGTGAATGCCTTAATGCTGCTTTGCAGTCTGGACAGCTACTATTTATGCTGTAAAAGACATATTTACAAATCAGAGGTATGGGTTGATTTACCAGAGCGGCTGAGGTCTGGGCTGAGGCACTGCAGAAAAGATTCTTCCCTGGTTTTTGGAGTGATCTGGGGTGAACGAGGKCCAGGAGGGTCCCAGGAGGTCCCCAGTGCCTCTGCGGGGAGCCTTCTGCAGGGCTGGGTGTGCAGGGGCCTTGAGTGGTGGGCTTTTGCCCAAACTCTGGGTAGCTTTTTGGAGGAAGAGGCAAGAAAATAAGCAAGTAAATGCTCCACCACGCTGAGGCCATGTGCTAAGGACAAGGGAGAAAGTCCCGCATTTTAACAGCTTAGAAACCATAAACCATCAAATTGATTCAGAAGCTGCTTGGCTTTCTGCAATCAGAGGGAACCTACAATAACATTTCTTGAAGTCATTTTGTCTAACCTGTTAAACTGGTCATATTTAAAAAAAGCACTTTGCTGCTAAATGTTATGGGAAGCCGTGATTCATGGTGCTGCTGAGCCATTTCCGTCTGGCAGGAACTTTATTAAAGGCAGCCTGCGCCCTGACACCCGCGTGGGTCGTAATCACGGCAGGACACTGTGCCTGCCCGTGCCTGCGCGGGCAGCGGGGGAGAGCTGGAGCGCGGCTGGCTCCTTCCAAAGAGGCTCGCCGTTTAATGGGACACAAATCAAAATAGTTTAGATGTTGCTTCCTCTGCCATGATGCTCTCCCTTAACTTTGGGAGAGGAGTATAAATTGATATTCAGTATCAGAGTGCTCTACAGGAGAGAGTTCTCGGTGGATTTATTGCCACAGCTTTTCCATTTGTCTGCACAGGGAGGGCAACTTCTCTGAAGTCTTCTTCTCTGATCACCAGCTATAAAGCATGCACACAGATCCCTGGTGCAATAGCTAAAAACGGCTTTGTGGACACGCGTCCTCTTCTGGGTGGTTAAAGGTCTCCTTTGGTTAACTGCAGTATTGGGCATTTATTGCTCGGTGTCCCTGAGGTGCTAAGGGCTGTGCCAGAGCTTTGGGGCCTGGTACGGGCTGTAGGGCATGGAGGAAAAAGCGTGTCCGTCGGAAAGGCAGACCTGGAGGCCGGAATGGCAGCGCGCCCAGCACGTGCCTCGGAGCCGGGAGGCCGTTGTGTCGCTCCGTGGAGAGGCGTGCRTGGGCCAAAGGGCACCACGAGGAGGACACAAGCTGCCAGCTCCCTCCAGGATACATCTGGGGAACATTTCGGGTTAAATTCATCTTATATGTGGTTTAAAACTAATTTCTCTTGATTTAGCTGGGTGCGTTTGAGTGCAGTCTTTCAGCTTATATGTTTCTAYAGGTTGCAAAGCATTTGGCTTTAATGACCATCCTGGCAGGATGGTTTTATTCTGCAAGCGCTGCTTGCCCTCCCCAGTCACAGGGACAGCGCCAGCCCTCGTYTCCCTGGTGTCTGTGACGAGGACAGATCCCTTGCACGCTTGTTCATGAAGGATTTTGGTAGTGCGAAGGGTGCTTTGGCACAGCCCTTTCCCCAGCACAGGTGATRAATGTTGCTCTTTTGCCCTCAGAAGAGATTCGGCAACCTCTTTTGGTATCTACATCTTCAGTGCTTCCCCAGGGTAACTTTTCAACTTGATCAGTACTAAAACTACCTTAAACAAAAAAACAAAAAACAAAACAAAAAAAACAGTAAAAGAAGCAAAGATACCACAGAATAAAGAAACCTTGGTATATTTAGCCCTGCAATTAGACATTACTGGTTGGGAAAGCAGRACTAAGACATTTACCTGGCCTCTGCCGAGCGGTGCAGTGGCTGTGAGCAAACCAGCTCTATTTATAGATGCAAATATGCTTGGCAACTGCAGAGCAAACTGCAGTCCAAGATAAATGCATCTCACGGCTGCTAAAGTGCCCAGCATCCTCTGCAAAGTTAGGAAAGTCAGGCTCTTCCTCTCCTCCTGAATCGTCRCCTTGCCTTCCCAGAGGCTCCACCTATGTGCCAAACCTGCTGCACGCGCCGCGCCGGCGCCGTGGGTGTTGGCTGGGTAATGTGGCCACTTCAGAGGGCTGCTGCTTTTGTCCCTCCATCGATTAGTACCTGATCCATACCTAGCGGTCTATAATGTTCCTGTGATTTAAACTTTAACAGTTTCATTAACTATCTAGTACCTTTAGAGCAAAGGAATCCCATATTTTAACTCCTCTCTTCTTGCCACTATAAGATTTGTGGAGGGAGACTTTTCTGCAAAATAAATAAATAAAGCTCAAGCTTTCTGAAAAACCCTGAGGCCTCAAGATCTGACTGGAAAAGAAAGAAAACCATTCCAAGATATTTAATTGTACAGGGGGCTTACAGGATTGATCGAGAGCTTAGCTTTTTACAATAGTCCAGTGAATAAGAAATGCTCCTGACAAACGATCGATGATGGGATAATCACTCTTTATCCCCCCTCCTCATTGTTACCTTCTTCCTTTCAGGAGAACAGGGTTCAGAAGTCAAAAATCTTTATAGACGCTGCTTTTAAATTAAGCAGAAAATAGACATTGACATATTTGTTAATCTCACCTAAATCATTACTGGGCTTGGCTGCTTTGGCTGTACAACAAGAATGTGGCAGATAGGCCAGAATACATGAGTGTTACTGGCTTAAGTGCATGCATTGCCATTTAAAACAGGGAGAGATAGGAGCCCGGGAATTTAACATGGATGAATATATATAATTTTTAATTCTGAAGGTTGTAAGAGTAGCTTCTGTTAATTAAAACCTTCTTAGCAGCATTTGGAAGGTTGGGCAACATTTATATTGGGAGACACAAAAACATTCCTTCACTAGAAGGAACTGCTGTATAACTGACCGGTGACTTTATGGCATGTGTGTGGGTAATACTCAAACCTGTTCTGATTTGGAAGAGGAACTCGGGAAGAAAATAAAAACATAGCTCATGCAAAGTAGAAAAGAAAAGGGCCTGCCTGCAAAATTCAAGGTGGGTCTGAGCCCAGGCTCCCTGCGCCGTGGTGCTGTGAGTGATCCGCCGCGGCGCTGAGCTCAGCAGTGAGTCACTGTGCTCACACCTCCCTTAGGGCCGGCAGCCCCGGGTCCTGTCCAGCAGCGTCAGCAGCGGATACGTATGTAAGGAAAGTGAGCGTCATGCAAGCCCAGCACGGTGCTTTCCCCAGGGCGCCCTCTCCATGTCCTGCAACCTGGTGGTTCAGAGACTTCCTGAGGATAGATTAATATCCATATCTTTATGCTGAGAAGTCCGTGATGGACTTTTCTTGCAAGAATTTGTCTAATCCATTTGTGCTTTGGCATCCAGGACATCCTGTGGCAGTGATTTCTACCATTCAATTATGTATTCTGTGAAAAAGCGCTGCCTGCTGTTGTGTTTCTTTTTCAAAAAAAAAGCTTCTGCCTGCTAATTTTATCTGTTTTCATTGAGAGGGACTTGGATTGCTTTGGCTCTTGGCTTCAATTCCAGAGCCTGCTTATTGTCAGGCTGGACAATACCTGCGGTGCTGCTGAGGACCCGCGTTGCTAAGCTGTCCTCCTCTGCCTCTCCACAGCAATCGCCTTCCACGTCACCCAGCCGGAAGGGTGACAGTTTCACAATAGGTGTTGATGTAACAATAGATGTTGCATTTAATCCCATTGACGTTCCTTCGCAAACAATAAAGATTAAAAACAAAAAAAAAAAAAGCTTGATGGTGCTCACATACCACAAAATGCAGTCACGATATTCAGGCTCTAAAATAATAAGAAAGAGTACTGGCCGTTGGCTGAAGCATGGCTCCAGCTTTTGTTCCAGGTTCCCCCGTTGACTTCTTACATTAGTGGGGAGCGCAGCTCTCAGTTTTACATCTTGGCTTCCTCTCTGTACGCTRAAGGTACAATCCTGCTTGCACGTCGCCTAAGTATATGAGTGGTTACATTAACATTTGAGTGGAGGGTACTGGAAGACAGTTGAACGTTATAACCTACGTGCTTGGAGCAAGACTTGTCCATGACCTGTCTTCAGCTTGCCAGTGACCTCGGCTTTTAACGGGGGGAGCAGGGGGAGGGCAGCTGTCTCCAAGGCTGGGAACTTGCAGCCCGAGCATCCCAGGAGTGGCTGGGAGGTTTACAAAATGCCACAGTTAGCAGAGTATCCAGTACCATGTAATTTGGCTGAGATTGCAATCTTTGCTTAAATTGAACCAAAATTGGCTCTAAACACCAGGCCTCTGCACAAGCACCTCTTGCACAYGTGTTTTTAAGGCAGGGTGGGAGAAGCATCAACCTACCATGCTTGCTCCAAGCCTGGGCCAACTTTGACCAGGGATAAATTACTGCAAGATCAGTGGAGAGTTGCCCTTATTTATGATTGTGCAAACTGTGGCCTCTTACAGCCATTTGCAGGAAGGGAGAAAGGGGGATTTAGGCTCTTGCTGTTATAAAGGGGCAGCTGCTCTTAGGAATTCATTTAACATGCCRCTGTCTGGAAAGAAAAGAGGAGGGCCCTCTTTAAATCTTGATTGAAAATGAGTGTGGCTGAGTTGTGGTCACCGTTAGTCCCTTTTGAAAACTGTTGTCCCGTTAGTCAGCTTTGTAAGGACCCCCTTGAGCCCTTGTAAGGAGCTGCTGCGGGTCTCAGCAGCACTCTGCGAACGGCTGGCATGTTTCTTGTCTGGCTCTGTCTAGTCCTGCTAGTTCCTTTCAAGGGGTGACATTAATCRGAAATTGTTTTAATGAGTGTTTTTGTTTTAATCAAAGTTAATTTTATCTGAGCTCAATGTTTTAAGATAAATTAAAAATTACAAACTCCACAGGACGTCTTCTTGACACAATTTTTCTCCTGCCCATCATGTTAGTCCATGAGCAAAACTAGTGTTTGTCAGTCACCGGTAAACTGAACGCTCCTTGAGCGTTTTTGGTGTCCCTAACATAACTTGTGTGTTTTCCTTAATGAGACAGTGGTACTAACAGCTGCTAGTAGGAACTAGCCTGCAGGAAAACCTGCGATTGTACATGTGGTTTTACATTGTCCGTATTTCAGGCTAAATGAACTGCATGTTGGGACATTATTCTTCTTTAGGAGTAAGTCCAGTAAATCTGTCACTTAATTGATGGCTCAACTCACTGGCATTTAAATGCAATAGAGTTTCCATGGCAAAATCTCCTTTGAACCTCTTGCTTGAGAATTGGCGGCAGGAAATCCAGGCTGGAATGACTGCATTTGGCTGAAAACTGGGTTTGGCATTGTGGRGATCTGATGGTCCGGCATTTGTCCTGGCGAAAAGCAGTCAGGATTTTGTCCATATGCAGTAACAGCAGAAACCTCCATTCTTTCTCTGGAGTATGTGGTGGATCCTGTCTTTCCTAACCACACCAAACAAGGGGCTGGGGGCTGCATCCTCAGCAGTACCTGCGCTGATTGACTCTGGATGAGTACRGCATGTCTCTGACATGTCGCTGTGCCTGCTTGCAGGTACGCCTGAGCTAAGCCCTACTGATCGAAAAGAGCTGGAGACCAAGCTGAAGGAACGGGAGGAGTTCCTCGTTCCCATTTACCACCAGGTAGCCATGCAGTTTGCTGACTTGCAYGACACACCAGGCCGGATGCAGGAGAAGGGTGCCATTACTGTGAGTACGATGGATCTTTGCTCAGGGACCTTGTGGGAAGGCTTGGCACAGCTACGTACACTGATCCCAGACGAGAATTGGCAATCCTGAGGGGCACGCCTTACTGCTGGAGGCAGCAGGATCAAAGAAGCCTAGTGTCCCGYGGGGCTGCAGATAAACCTCTGCCCCAATAACTCTCACCACAGTGTTTAATGCTTTCCACATACCAGCTGTTTTCTGCTCCCTTGAATGCCAGGACATCTTGGGTTTTGGCACCTTTCTCTGATCTATGTCAATTTGAGACCCCATGTTTTCTGGGCTCTACCAGCAGCTGGTTAGTGACCATATCAAAAAATRCTTTGCCATTTCTCTCACAAAGGACATCACAGTCTGCCTTGTTGGGAAGAGAAGGCAGTAAGAGCCAGCAGGTCTGCAGCTGGTGGTGACCCTCAGYGATGGGAAGGGCTGTAACAAAATAATTGCACTTCCCTCATGCAAGCGACATAACTGACTGCATGAGTGCAAGCCATTTTTTCCTAGAGGGAAAAAAGCATACATACTCCTCTGTGAGTGTGGTAAATGTTGTCCCTCATTCATTTCTCCTTCTCCACTTAATGTCTTGGGCAGGACATTCTAGATTGGAAAACTTCCCGTACTTTCTTCTACTGGAGATTAAGACGTCTTCTGCTAGAAGATGTGGTCAAGAAGAAGATTCATGATGCTAATCCTGAGCTGACGGATGGGCAAATCCAGGCTATGCTGAGACGCTGGTTTGTGGAAGTCGAAGGGACAGTAAAGGTAAATGAAAAGCAGTTTCACTAGGGCAGTCAACTTTTCTGGGCTTAAGTTCGATGAGGTTCTCGCAAGAGGGGTTTGATCTCTGATTTTTAATTGTAATGTCAAAGCACATTTTAGGTGACAAACGAGAACTTCTGGGTAGTGTTCCTGGTCATGAATAGCTTTATCGAGATACTTTTTATAGCAGGCCTAAAAAGCAAAGATACTAGGGTTCAGTAGAATTTTTCCAAGCATGTAGCACCATGGATATGAAAATCCGAGCACCTGAGGAAGGTGAACAGTTMTCTCAGCAGCACAAGGCAGGGCAATCTGTGGGAAGAAGGCTGCATAGAGGTGCTGCTGCCTGACAGAAAGTTGGTGGYAGCATTGGCAGCAAAAATCCCAGGAGTCGCAACACGTGCTCTACACCAGCCCTGAATATCTCCATTTCCTTCTCCCTGCGCACAGTGTGCTTAAAATAGCTCAGCAGAGCTGCTATCAGTTGCAGAGGCTGTTACAGAAGAGCTGTCCTGGCTGTGGGGACCTGTCCCAGAACACCCTTTGGGATCCTCTGTGGTATGAAAGCAGGATTTTTTTTAAATTATTATTTCATCCTGAATAATGTCCTAAATTTTGCTCTACTCACTCACCCTGAGAGGGGCAGGAGGGATGCACTGCTTGTGCTCCAGATGTCATCTTATCATCTCCTTGTCATCTGGAGATGTGCTCCAGATATACATTTGGCATATTTATAGCCAACTCATCACATCTGGCTGTCCTGCTGCTTGCAGAGGGGACAGTTGCCCAACCATGACTCCTTCCTCTGGGCTGCCCTCATACCTCATCCCCTCCCCAGGGTGGTGGGGACATCACAAGTGCCTTGCCATCAGTGACTGTTGTCATGTTGCAGCCCAAGGGGGCCCYGACCGCTCTTCCACCAAGCTTCCCACCTCTCCGCAGCTGCAGAGYGCTGCGATGCTGAGCAGAGCAGCATGCTCTCAAATGCAGGGTTACACGTTTGCTGTAAGATTTAACCACCATGGTTTGGGGGGAAGGGTGCCTCAGCACCATCCTCATCTGATAGTTTTGCTGAGGATTTCTCTTTTTAATCGTGCTTGAATTCTGAGGCTGGCAATCTCTGAAGAACAATCGCTGGAGCTGCTCTTAGGTTGTTTTTGTTGCAATCCTCCAATCTGAGTTCTTTATTTTATTTTGTTTTTTAAGTCACAAACACTCAAGGGTTCCAGAAGCAGAAAGGGRGGGAAGTGTTCTCTGGAGGGCAGCAGGCTTTCCAAGGTAGTGTCTGAGTGTCTTTAAAAACGGGCATCTCGTTAGCTAATACATTACACCAATCAAGGAGAGTTATCTTAAGCCACAATTAATCTGCTCCCTGGCATATGTTGATAGGAAAGCATCATGCTGTTTCTTAATTAAAAGCAAACGGATTAAAAATGATTAATAAGAGTATTAAATATTCTCCTAAACTAAAAGCTTTGGGATTCTTGGGTAAATCTAGCTTTACGCAGGTCTGCAACCACAAGGCAGCAACTGGGGTTTTTTCCCTTCCCTGAAATCTTCCTAAGTGCCCTACTTTGTATGCAGAGAGCATTTCTGTCATGTCTAGGGGCAGAAACAAGGAGCAAAAAATAACAAGTTTAAAATAACAATAAGAAAAACCGATGAAATAAGCAAAATCTTAAGACTGAAATGACATCACTGTTTTGAGACAATCATACRCATAATGTTTAAGGGAGAAAAGAATCCCAGTGTGAGCACTGGGCTGTGATCTCAGCCTGGCACCAGCATAGTGCATCTTCCTTATGTACGAGGATGCATCCTGCCTTGCTGACAGAAACTGCCTGCGGGACCCCATGCCAAGAGGCTTCTTGATGTCTGACTGCCAAGAGCACTGGCCTGGGCTTGAACCCGCTGGTGTGGAAGTGTGTCAGACAGGACTGATCTGAGGGGGTGGAAAAGGTCTGCGCTCCCGGTTCCTCGCTGCAGTGCTGGCTTTCACCCATGGGTGCAGCAACGCTTCTGTCAACACTGCAAAGGAGCATGGCCAAGTGGAGTGACCAATTTTGTGTGGTGAGGTAGAGTTACAATGGGGAGGGTATTTTGCTGGCTTTATTGCCGTTGCTCCGCGGGTGTCCGTGGTCCTTGCGAGCACATTAGCCTCCTACCACTGAGGCTGATAGCCAGAAGGCTTTGCCTTCAGGAGCACACATCCATAGTGTACTTCTGCCTCCCTCTCCCTGCCGGCGCTTGGAATTTGCTCCCAGAGTCAGGCTGTGGTGGAAGCCACGAGAGCTGAGGCGTTGGGGTTGCCCAGGAGGAGCAGTGGCTGCTCTGCTGCCCCCGGCTCACTGGCGTCTGAGCCAAGCTGCTGTGACAGCACCCTGCTCGGTGGGTAATCCAGCCCAGTCCCAGAGCCACCTATTAAATTACTGCGCTGAGCTCATTGTCATTCTGACTTTGACTTCGTTAGTGATAACAGAGAAGGATAGTGCACCTTTAAATGACGAGCTTTGTGTTTAATTACCCAAATAAAATGACATAAATATGAATGAGTGCTAATGGTGGTACTTGCTTTTCCGGAAACCATTAACAAAACGATTCTTAAATGATTTGTAAAGAAAATGAGAGGAGAAGAGAGGAGCGAGAAGGCTATTAGRCGTCTAACACACTCCTGAATTATTATGTAGTCAACTACCTAGCGAATACCAGGCAAAATGATCTTGCAGGAGGAAAAAAAAAGGTTTTTGTGGCCAAGGCTTTTTGTGGATGTGGACACACCGACCTCCTCTGCTATGTGCACACCTGCGAATGGGTGGCAGGTTTCGGGGCTGGGTCAGAAAGGTTCATCTGGTCTTGAGGGATGATGACCTGTTAGAGCAACTGCTTCAGTGATGGCCACCGGGAGCGGTGGGTCTGCTGCCTCCGTAGTTCTCATGTAGTCACTTTTAAAGGGAACACAAGCAGAAGAAATTTGTCAACCTTTGACCTTTGCTAATTGTTAGTTACAGAATCACAGAATCAGTAAGGTTGGAAGGGACCTCTGGAGATCATCTAGTCCAACCCCCCTGCTCAAGCAGGGTCACCTGGAGCGTGTTAGGCAGGGTTGCATCCAGGCAGKCTTTGAATATCTCCAGAGAAAGAGACTCCACAACCTCTCTGGGCAACCTGTTCCAGTGCTAGCTGTGTCTGTAAAAGCCAAGTGCACTGGAAAAGTCGCAGAGGGTGGTCAGCCAAATACTACCCAAACTTGCCAGTAATTGCTAGTTAAATTTGAGGAGTGTCACCATGGGGAGTGGGATCGCGCAGCTGGTCAGTGGTGGTTTCATGGGACTTTGGGCACTGGGACTGGCTGGGTGACACTGGCATCGTTTTGTTTGCAGGCATACCTGTGGGACAGCAACAAGGACCTAGTAGAGTGGCTGGAAAAACAGCTCACAGAAGAAGAAGGCGTTCGCTCTGTTGTGGATGAAAACATCAARTACATCTCAAGGGACTACATACTTAAACAGATACGGAGGTAAGCCAGCTGCGGAGTCCCTGTAACAAAGCAGCGCAGGCGCAGTAGGACTCAGTCTCGTATCTTAGGAGGCCCCACGGATTTCTGCTGCAGCTGGCCGTTGGGCCTCAGATAGCAGTAACGCTACTGCGGTGGGTCTTGGTGGCGTTCGCGCGCTCCCAGGGTTGTGCGCTGCAGGGAGGCGAAGCCGTGGAGAACAGGACCAGCCTTGGCACATCGCACTGGCTGGCCAGCATCACCCCCACGATGACCCCTGCACCAGGCCTGGCTTGGTTTTGGCTTTCATTGGTGCCTGACCAGAAGGAAATGATAGCAGCACCTGGGATTTGTGGGCTGGCTGAGAATGATATTTTCATCAATAAAAGGAGGAGCTTTTGCTACAGACTTGCCAGAGCGGGGATTTTAAATTCATTCCCTGATCTTGGCCATGTGCTCTTCCCCAGCTGAGGGAAGTAGAGCAGCCAGCTGCACTCGTTTTGCAAGTAGGTTTGGCTGGGAGACGCTTAAGGAGTATGTGGAAATACAGTCTCCTTTGGAAAGGCAAATACAGGGGTGGGGCCACTGTGAAATGGGGCAATTTGTACAAAATCAGCATCTCACCTTTTTTCTGCACAGTTTTTAGCACTACTGTAAGTGCAGGTGCTTTGAGCAAAATTACAAGACACCAGAGCGGAGGAGCTCTGATCAGCAGCATCTAAACCTCCCTGGCCATGCCTGGGCTTTCCTGAAACACGGGCTGTGAGGAGCCAGGGCTTAGAAATGTCCGTGGTGGTGTGCTTTTTCTCCATTTGAGAAGGATAATGGAAAATCACTATTTTGTGGGGGACCGCTTGTGTTTTAGAGAGCTGCATATTGTGTGAAGCRAGGAGAGAATGCAAATCTGAGCCACGCTGCTGCTGCCGGCGGTGTGACCACACACGGCCGGGACGCCTGTACAGCCTCCTTCCCCTGTGTTTCGCAGCCTGAGTCGTCTTTAGCAAGCTAGCAAGTTTCTTTTGTGCTCAGTATCATAAAATAYCCAGTTCCTCTTGGTTGTTGTCTAGAACTGCAGCAAACACTCTCATCCTCTGCTTCCAAACATACCCCCAAAATACTAAAACATTTGTAGAAGGATCTTTTCCTCCTGCTTGTGAGCGTTACTGCTTGCATGCRTGCAGACGTTCATGCGTCAGAGCTGGGTAAGCCAGACACTTTGCTAGACTGGAACACACCTAATCTTGGTGATTTTTCTGTCCTGGCCTGGAAGGTCTCTTAAAGCAGCTTTTCCTCCTGGACAGGCGGGAGGAGGGCACTGACGCTCCCGTGGTTTGTGTCCGTTGTCTGGCTCCCCCAGCCCTGCCCCAGCTTTCGCAGGCAGCGCCGCAGCAAGCAGGGCACCGCGGCAGACTGATGGGCGCGAGGCCCCTCCGCGGCCCCGCGCGCTCGCTTAGCGCTGGKGCCTGCTGGCTCGTCCGGGCTTGCGCTTAAAGACCCCGCGTTTCGGTCCCCCCTCCCGGGCCTGGAGCGGAGCTGGCAGCCGGGCTCGGACGCGCGTGCCGGGGCTGCCGGCACTCACCTCTCGCCTCTTTGCAGCTTGGTCCAGGCCAACCCGGAGGTTGCCATGGATTCGATTGTGCACATGACCCAGCACATATCGCCCACGCAGCGGGCGGAGATCGTGCGGATTCTCTCCACGATGGACTCGCCTTCTTCAACGTAAGAGCGTCGACTGCCCGCGCGCTCCCCCTGCCCGGTGCGGCGGAGGGAAAGAGAGCGAGTGCAGAATTGCCCTTTGTCTGCTCGACTGCGGCCACTGTACCGAGACGGGGAGGCTCGGGGAAATGCTGCAAGAATGACATTTTTATTTTTTCAAATCAGACTGACCAGAGGAAGTGTGTTCTTTGGCCAGAGACACGAGGAAAACGTATAAACACAAGCGCCTGCGGAATCGAGTCACAGCTGTCTAACGGTACCTTATTTATTTAACAAAGCGTGACTGGACCGATGCGTCAGGTGGCTGTTGTCCGAAAGCGCAGCAGCCAGGCGATGAAGGGTACCACGTACCGTGAGGCCTGGGCGCCGCGGAGCGAGGGTGCTGCCTCGGGCGCCTCTTCACGCTCGGCCTGGGCGCGGCAGCTTTGTGCTGACAAGTGCCAACGTTACAGCCCGCGAGAGCGCCGGTTGCGGGCGCGGGAGGACGAGCTCTGCCTTCGCGGCGCGGTGGGAACACCTCGCTCCCCCCGGATTTGGGGACTCCGACTCCGGGTCAGCCCGCTTGTCTCTGTCGGCCAGCGGCGGTTTGTGTTGCAGACTCTGTCTTGGTCCTTGCGAGCAGGAGAAGGAGCAGTGAAGCCTGCGAGGGCGGCCGCAGCCTGGGCGCGGGGCAGGCTGCTGCGGCGCCGGGCGGAGGTGCTCCCCGCCAGCCGGGGAGCGGGGCAGGGGCAGCGGTTTGAACTGAAACCCAGCTCGTTTGGCCCTTGTGCCTGCTGTGTTGGGTTGCTTTAGAACAGTGAAGTAAGCTGGGTGACAAGCCCTGCTGGGAGGAGGTGAGCCAGGAGACCGCAGCGGACCCGTTAGCCATTTCTGCTCTTCCTCCCGTTGATTTTGAGGGGCCAGTTCTGCCTGCGACAGTCCTGGGGTGGCCCCACCGTTGCACGTGCATCAGTTAAGCGCTAGTTCCTCCCACGTGAATAGTTAGCTGAAGCAGAAAGCAGATACAACCTGCCAGGGCCAGGCGGGGGAAGGACGGTTTCACGTACACAGGTGGGGTTAGGATTGCACAAGGAGCAGCGGAGCRTTCCTGGTGCCCACCTCTCCCTCGTAGCTGTTGGAGAGGGCTCCTGGGGCCTCCCGCCGCCCTGGCACTGCCCGGGAAGGGAGACACGACTGTAGGAAAAGCTGGGGTTGGTGATGGCCTTCCCGAGCGCCGACGGGCGTTTCCGCCCGTTCCGGTGGTCGCTTTGGCGGTCTGTSAGGGGTAGCTGTCTCCGATCGGTGCTCGGCAGGTCGGCAAGGAGCCAGCACTGAGCCAGGCGGCCTCAGTGCTGGAGAGYGCCACGGGCACCGACCCCACGCCAGTCCTTGGCTTGTTCCTACGCTTCTCAACTTCGGGGGCCTCCTGACCGTTATAAGAGATCTGATAAGCAGGAGCTCTGGAGGGAGGCACAACCAGCCCAACCTTATTTTTAAGAGTAAGYAGATACTGTTACGGAGCTCTGTATTGGAGAACTTACCCCAAGGATTGTCTTTAAAGTATTTCAGATTTTACAATTCCTCCTTTTAGTATAGCTCCTTAACAGAAGCGATATTTTTACARGAAAATTACCTGTGATGCCAGTACTTACACCTGTACTGTTTCCTTCTGAAGGGCAGCACATCCCTTCCGGGCACGCGGAGCCGAGGCTCTGGCAAAACCAAGGGGCAGCACCCTGYGTGCTCTCTTCCTCCAGAGACGAGCACCAGCGGGACGCCTCTGCCCAYGCTCAGTGGAGGTGTGTAATCCGAGGAACTAGCTTTTTCTTAAATACTAAGAACCCTCATTTGATTTGGAACTGTCTTTTCCCCTAGAGCCCCTGAACAAACCCCAGAGATGCTTCCACTTAGGCCAGTCTGGGCTGAGCAGGACACAGGTCCAGCAGGGAGGGCTGAGCGGGGGTGAGTGCGCACAGGCGGGTCCGACTGACGGATGTGCTCGGGACCGCTGTGAGCTCGCGCTGCGCGGGCGTCCGGCTGGGCTCCTCCGCTGCTGCCACCAGGACTTTGCATCGCGTTGCCGTAGATCGAGCTCTTACTAAGGATGTCGGCAAGTGTTGCAGGAGCTGCTATAGGTGCCAAAGTCACCCTGGGGGGGCCCAGGAGGGCGCCCTGCTGCCTTCTGCTTCCAGCACAGCATGGCCGGGCGCGTGCCGGGGGGACGCAGAGCAGAGCGGGGGCACTGGGTCAGGCTTCACTTAAATTTTGGGTAAAGTAACTCCAACCAAAAGCCATTAGGTATCGCTGGAGCTGGTGCGATGGCTGGCGCTAACCGTGAGAGCGGTGCGGGCATCCAGGTTTACGTGAGCGCTGGGGCCGCTGGCGGGGTGCCGGCCCCAGCCGCGAGCRCGGGCGCCGCAGACGGGCCGCGCGGGGGCGGAGGGGGCAGGAGGAACCCGCCGCGGTACGTACACCTCTCGCCGGTGCTGAAGTGTTTCACTTACCTCAGTTTCTTTTAATAAAAAGAACCAATTCCAGCTGTCTGTTGCCAGGAGTGGAAATCTGTCGTCCCTTGCCCCGAGCGGCGCTCTGCTTTTCCCGAAAGGAAGAGCAGGGAAGTGCACCGGGGGCACGGGGGAGCTGCAGCTGCGGGGCCCCGCGGCGTCCCGGCGCGGAGCGGCTCCTCGCCCCCTGCCCGAGCCAAGCACGAGCGATTCCCCTTCCAGCTCCTCGGTTCTGTTTTCTTCTTTAACGTTGCACTGACTGAAACGCACGGAGAAAGGGAAACCCAGCGCCAGCGCCTGCRCCTGCTTTCCACGGTGGTGCAGGAACTTGCGTTAACTCCCTCACGGAGCCGCGTCGGGGCCAGGGGCTGGGTGAGCTGCTGCCYGTCGAAGCTGCGGGCAGACCTCCTGCCTAAGCGCGCCCCGCTCCTGGGCTCGGCGCGCGCGGCAGGCGAGCGCGTCGCACGAGCTCCCCGCGCTGAAGGTAAGTGCTCGACCGTGACACATGAAATTGCGCCGTGAAGGCAAGGCGAGGAACTCCAGGAGTCATTCCCATGCATTTCTCAAACCCGAACCCTGAGGGTTAAAAACATAAATCACCTTAACAAACATAATGCAATTTACAGGGGAGGGAGGGGGGACCCTACTGAACTCCAGAAATGCATTTAAAACTCTTTAGTCTAAAATATCTACATATTAAAATGGCAAGAAAAGAAGTACCAAAGCTGTAAGCTCTCAAAAGCCCAAGATCAAAGTGCCATCATCTTTTAATGTAAACCTTTTGTTGCATCAACAGTCTTAGGAGGGATGAGAGACATCAAAATAAAAACTGAGACAAACTGTGGCTTTGTAGCTGTTTTTTGTTTTAGTCTCTTCTCTCAATTTGGGCCATGAAATAGGTCAGCTCCATTACTGATCAGCCTTCCCACAAATATTTAAAACAAATTGAATTGCACACCCAATACCCATCACAATTACGCCAGGCACAATAACTAAATTAGCAATTCAACAAAATAATTGGAAATGCGATTCTCTCTATTCCACAGCCTCCCTCAGGGGTTTGGCCGATCTATGGGGGGAAAACTCTGCTTTACTAATTCTGCAGCTAATTAGAGACACACTTGTAAATGAAGTTGTTTGTCTGAAAGTTGAAATTCTTGGCTGCTGCGGGGTTGGGGGGGGGGGAGTAACCCGGCCCYGCTGCCCCGGCCCCGCGCGCTGCCCGACGCTGAGCAGCGCTTGCAAAGGCCTCGCGACAAGCGGGTTGAAGCACGCGCTCAGCAGCCTGCTGAATCGTATCTCTGCGTTCAGCATGTTTTGCATCACCCTTTTAATGTTGCATCCAGCTCGCGGGGGAAGAACCGAGGCCGCCTCGAGCGGGTCGCACTGCAGCACTGAGGGCGCCGGCGGGCAGCGCTTGGGCCCGGGGGACGGCGGCGCGGGGGGATGCTGGGCCCGCGGGCTGCAAACCGCTGCCGCGCTCTCAGTCGCAGCCGGGGACCGAGCTGGCGAAGGCGGGAGAAACAGGAACCGGGACAGGGCGAGGGGCTGGAGGGCGAGGGTGCAGAGCTGGAGAGCGGGGACGGGCTGTGCAACACRCGCGCGTGCACACAAAACCCAGCATATAGCAGCACACGCGTGCACGTGCTCACGCATCAGTCTATACAGCAACAGACACGAGTCTT
>NW_028186083.1:697778-698360 GCF_003343005.1 Rhea americana
GCACAACATACACAGTCTATTTAGCCCTCCCCATGCTCTCGTCAGTCTATATAGCACCATAGAAATGTCAMTCTACACAGAGCCACACACGCACATATGTGCACACGCCTGCACACCAGGCTGTATAGCCCCCCCCCCACACACACACACGCATAACCTATAATGCAACAGCTGCCCACCCACATACATGTGCATATAGCCTATATAGCCCCCCCAAACGCTTGTCTACATAACACCATGCACACCCCCATCAATCCACACTCCCCATTCTATACAGTGACAGGCACACTCCAGACTACAGCATCACCGGGGGGTGAGGGGGGGGGAGGGGGCGCCCTATAGACAGACGACTCGTGTGTGGGTGTCTGGCTGTCCCGGACTAGACGGACTGACGGGCACGTCCGTTCCGATATRGGCTGGCTTGTGTCTGTCTGGCTCTGTCCATCCAGCCATTACTATACAGGCTGGCTCAGATCTGGTGCTATGTAGACTGGCAAGCGTGTGTGGCCGTCCGTCTGTCCGTGTGTGTTTGGGGAGTTGTGGGTGTGTCCCCATCCATCTCGTGTGGGGGCGTGTCCGTCC
>NW_028186083.1:699680-756502 GCF_003343005.1 Rhea americana
GGCCTGCGTGGCAGAGCCGGCCCCGGCGGGACACAGGAGCCTGCGGAGCCCCGCTGCTGCCACCGTCCTCCTCACCACACAAACAGCATGTATTTTTATTTATAGGTAATAATAATAATACTAAAAACAGTGTATTTAAATTAAAGAAATAAAAAATAGCCTACTGCATGAAAAGAAATTAGAATGCTTCCCTCACCCTGAGGGAAACATTGCACCAAGACTCACAGCAACAGCCCTGCAATGAGAGCTCAGCATCCGCCACACGGGCACCCGGATGCGGTGTCACGGTTTATGAAAATGCAAAGCAATCAACCCATCTGGCTTTCGGACAGCAGCTGAGTTACAGGATCCATAACAAATATAAAGTTTCCCGGGTCGTCTTCTCTTGAAGGAGAGGGTGCCCGGACTCGCAGACCAAGACGCACCCTGAGCAGGTTGCAGTAACCAGGCTTCGCGCGTCCCCGAGGTGCCATGCGGAAAGGCAGGGCGCAGAACTCGGCGCTTCCTCCGGGCCACGTCCAGGCGAAGGAAAGCCAGTCCGGATCGCGGCCGGCCACAGCAAACGGGGCCAGCACCTGCCCCGCCACTGTGAAACTTCCAGGCATGGGCACCTGCCCACCGAAAGGCTTGGAGCAGGCATCAGAACCGAGTGCATTTGTCGTATGACGAAGCTCAGAAGCAGGGCTTTCCAGTTAGTGAACGGACATAAAGGTTATTGCACACCCTGACGTGTTCTGGATGTCATTAAAATAACACCCACCACYCCGCTACCGCCTCTGGCTTTCAGCAGCACCCGGAAGACGCCGGGGTGAAGCGGGCGCCTGCCCTGGGCGCCGTGCCGGCCGGCGCGGGTGAAATTGCTGCGGCCGTGCCGGCAGCGCTGCGGCGGGCGCTTCCTGCGCGCTCCCGCCTGCCTGCACCGCGCCGGCCGAGCAGCGCTCTGCTGCCRGGCCCCGGAGACGCCGCGGCTGCCTGAGCCCTTGGCTGCACCCATCAAACTGGGACCATCAGTTTACAGAATGTTTTAATTAGGTTGTAGAAAACACAAAACAAAGACACTGTAGTTCATGTGGTCACAAGCATTGGCCTTCTTATTATACATACGTATGCACATGTTATTTACGCAAGATAACCTCCATTTGAGATTGATCACAGCAGGCTAATAAATTCCCCTTACGGGGATTTAATTTCCAGCTTCTGACCTTTGGATACAAAAACCCCACAGAAATTCCCAAGTGAGCCATCTCCGCTGGCCAGCTCTACACCCGTGCCGGCAGCTCTCAGAAGTGTGTCATGGTGATGGTGAAGCTAGGATGGCTCGRAGTCATGATCAGCAGAAATAATTAAGTGTGCAGGATCAATGCTAGACCGAAAATTCACCAAGATCTTCTAATTCCAGGGACAGCCCCTGACGTGTCCTGCGTCATGCTCATCACCAGTCAGAAAATGTCCGTGCCAGCAGCAAGTGCTGCTTCAGAAACTGGAGTGTGAAGGGGAAGGTCTGGCTGGCTCTACGAGTGAGCACCTTCRCTGGGTTTTAAGGCCACATTAATTATGTAAATGACATTTAAATCCTCTTGACTCAGTGAGAATAAAGTCACACATTCCAGATATGCAGTCAATGACCAGAACTACACCCTTCAAAAACCCTCACCAATCCCACAAATAAAAAACTCAAAAGGTTTAATTCAAAGGTGGGTGAGCGGGCTGGTGGTCCCTGCTGGGCTCAGTGGGGGGGGGGGGGGGGGGGGGGAAGGAGGGCTGGTGGTCCCTGCTGGGCTCAGTGGGGCCCCCAGCAGAACACCGCACCTGTGCTGAGCAGACTGCAAAATCAAGGGATTGAAGAAGAAGTGGAAAGGGAGCGCCTTCGGGAGGGCGCCCAGGCACGCTAAACGTCTGTCCCACGTGCTGCATTCTGCCGCCGAACCTTTTATTGGGGATCGGTGTGCAACAAACGGCCCCGCACAGCGGGGGCCCAGTGCGGCAGGCGAGAGCACGCTGCAGCTCTGACCTCAGCAAGAAGCGCGCTAACGCCTCGTGCAAGCCCACGGGGTGCTCTTCAGGCAGGCTGAGGAGCCAGCCAGCCTCCGGCGAGGCCTCGCGCCAGGCGCTCTCGGGCAGCAGACGCGAGCGCAGGAGGGCAGGGCTGCCTGCTGCCACCGGGCACAAAAGTGGCTGAAGTACGGGGGAGCCTGCAGCAGCGCGGGTGGGACCTGCGCAGCCGACCACGGTGCGGGGCCCGCCGGGGGTCAGGCCCGATGCGCGAGCCCAGCGCTAATTCTGCTCGGGTTCTTCAGGGCGCGCGATTTTTCCGAACAGCGAACGATAAAGCTCTGTCCTAGGGAAAAGAGGAGGGGGAAAAGTTAGTTTTCAAGGTCAAAGTGGAAGCAAGAGGCAGGCAGCAAAACCATCCRCTCCTTAAAATGAAAAGGCCTTGTATAATTAAAAATGCATTCAACATTCTTTATTAATAAATACAAGCAAAGGGGAGAACTTGCCTAAGACCAATCACACATAGTACAGAAATATGTAAATATTTCAGTGTGCCTGGATACCATATCTCTAGAGAATGAGGTTTTCTATAAGTTTGCCCTTTACAGAGAGGCTCTTCAAGAAAGAAAACAAGATTGAATATTTTAATAGGATGTATGAGACCGCAGAGCCATAAGAGGGATTCAATCAGACAGCCTACGTGGAACTATAATTTAGTTTTCATACATTTTCTTGGACTTGACGGTACTTGAAAAACAATGAAAATGACCCAGCAACAAGATTCCAATTAATATCACGTATGCAGCAATTCTGATAAGAGGAGCAAGTTTCTCTTAAAAAAAAAAAAAGAAAAAAAGGGAGGGGAAATAAAAAATGTCGATCGGTGTTATTTATTTATTTTTAATTTAAAAACCAAAGTAACTTGGTTAAGAAGAGAGATGGAGGAAAAGAGAAAGCATTTTTATAAATCATGCAATTCTGGAAATCAARGAAAAAGCCTTTGGGAGAGCATTATTTTCTACAAATGCACTTTCCAAATCAACTAGGGCCTTTAGCAGCCCATTGTAAGAAGACAGCACACGCAGCCCCCCAGAATATTGTTTATACTGGGAAGGGATGTTTTCCTTCAGAGTTTGCTAACAACCTGCCATTAGAACAATAATCAAAATTATCTGTGGGTCTGTGTTTCCGCTGCCAGCCAGGGCCAGCACCCACTGCAAAAGCCAGGTCAGGAAAACTGTCAGTATTTCTCTGGAGCAGGAGAAGAAAAGAGATCGTTTTTCAGCACTTGAGAGTCAATGAAAGAAGGATTCAAAGGATGAAATTCAGACCTGAGGGAGATGCTGTGATTTTGGCTACTACCTCAACTAAGACCACAACAGGTCTCAAGCAAGACCATACCAGCTGGGGGCTGTTTTAATACCTTGCTTCTACAGACATCAATAGAAGACAGCAACTGTTTTGAAAAACRTCTACCTTTTTCCAACACTTCACTGGAGAAAGTTACTTGTCAATTTCTGCGAAAAAAAGAACTTTCACGTTTTTAACAGTAACAGTAAAAAAGGCCAGGAATTAATATTTAATCAGTTTCTTCTGACATAGGCCAGGCGCAAAATATCAGTTCTAACCGTGCAGGAGCATCGACCGCTACACAAAAACATTCCCATTCACAGGGCTACATTTCTTAAATTAATTCATAAACTTATTAACCCATCAGGTGCTCCACCATCAGAAAATCAATCCGTACCCAAAGAGTGAATGCGGCAATGTCTGTTGTGTAGAGAGACACTGYCTCCTTGCCTAACAAAATGGTTGTTGCTACGGCTATGTGTAAAACTCAGCGCAGCCTAGCCTATGAGGCTGTAACTGGAGTTTCTGCACTACATCAAGCACATGCATGTACTTTATGGCAAGTTTAACAAAAAAGCAGAACCAAAAGAGAAGTGATAGCTGAAAAGCTGATGCTACCCTGAGCTACAGAGAGCAGGAGAGTAGGGCTGAAGTGTTCGAAATGGCACCTGAATTAAGTGCCAAAAATACAGGGCTCAGACACAAACACCAAAGAAAACAGCAGGAGAGCAGCAGAGGAAGGCGCTGCCCAGGGAGGCTGCCCAGGCTCTCCCAGGGTACCAGCCCGCAGCCAAAGTGAGAGGCAAAACAAGGCCAARGTGGAGAAGTTCAGAATCTGGGGAGAAACTACAGGCATTTAGTTTAAAACAACAGACAGAGGCCAATATTGCAGGAGGTCCAGCTTCTTCTGATGACAAAGTGCTGCAGTGACAGGTAGGAGAGAAACGACTGCTCTAAGTGTGCAAACTCAATATTGCGTTCAGATCTGGAGGAGGCTTTGGCACTAACATATCTCCAGTAGAAAGGGACACAGCAGTGCTGCACGTGTCCTGCTCTCTCCCTGGAGGACAGAAATGCCAATGAGCCAGTCAGAGAAGAAAACCCAAACTCTCCTGTAAGGGTGCAAACACCTCCTGGTTTACCTGTGCTGCAGACAGCCCTYGAGAAATCATTATCTTCACCATGCAGGGAAAAAAAAAGGAGCAAGAGGATTGCTTTACCGAAGCCTACAGCATTTCCAGCCTTTTTGACTGTTAGTTGACAAATGTAACTCATGWTTACTGTTTCAACTGAGAAATGAGATGGCAAATAGTGAGCTGCAGTACTGACAAAAAGGATGGTGCAACTTTAAGACTCCATCAGTTCGCTGGAAGGAAAATGCAGTGATGCTATTTGGGCCGCCGGCAACCACCGCCCTCCAGCCTTGCTTTGCTGGCTTGACTCAGACCCCATCATTACACTGAGCAAATGTTTCCACTTGTGCTGCAATCGCAGTGCAATTCCTGCGCAGAGCGTGGTGGCTCCTGTCCGCAGCAGGGTTCGCGTGTCGGGAGCAGAGAGGGAAATGCTGAAACCAGTGTTTTGATAGAACATCATTTCACACTCAGGTGGGCAAAGCTGACAAACACTCGCAGTTTGCTTGTGTCAGAGAAAGCTGAAAAGCTGATGGYTTGGAGACTTGAACGAAACGCCACTACATGTTTCATTTTAAATACTGAGGGTGACTAATCACATTGAGGAAAACAACCTATGCAAGATAAATTATAATACTAAATGCACCCACTTTGCTGGTTCTCTCCAACCCACATGGGCTGTAGTGGGAGCCAGCCAAGGCCTCATTAAGTTGACAGCTCCATGTACTGACTCCAGCCCATTTACTGTTGTGCTAGAGAAAAGCATGTCTGCAAAAGAAGAATTCTTCCAGCTCAGGCAGCAGGAGCTTGCTACTCCTCTTTCACGAGGTTGTTTCCATTTTCTCTTCCACCTTAGGGATGCTGCTGTTCTCCCAGCTCGGGGCTTGAAAGGAAGCCTCTAGTCTGTGCAGCTCCCACAGGTTTTTTAATACATACACGAAGCACAGGCAGCAAAGACATCATTAACCAGGCAAGTCCCAAGCTATTAAATAGCACACAGTTCGCACATCCAGCCTCYGCTCACAGCCCTCTGTGTTTTGCTAGGGAACACCATGGTCTCACRTACTTCCTTCTCCCCTCTGCGCTCTCACACAGCTTTTGTGCAGCAGACCTAAACACCATTTCACATGAGCTTTCGCCTCTTCCCAACCCTGGTGCCAGTGAGCAACAGAAACTGTTTTTATTTYGCAAAATACTTAGTCATCAGCTTGGAAGCACAAAGCAGAGATATCTCACTGGCTAGGCTGGGTCTGGATTTTCTGTACAACACAAGGGACTTCAAATGGCTAAAACCACCGTAACATCTTTGCTGTAAATCATTTATGTGATAACAGCTCAAAGGAAGCGAGTCCTGGTTGGGAGCCTTCATGCTCCAGTATAAAAAGAAATGCAAGCAAGAAGCTGCCCCTTTGTTTGCCAGAGGCCACACCACCCAAGACACCCTGCTGCCAGGGCCCAGAGAGCACGCTGCAAGGCCCCGTGCTCGAGCACAGCGGGTATGCCCTGCCTGAACACCCCTGGCSAGCAAGCAGCAAGAAAAGGACGATGGCTCCTTGTAAGCACTCTGCGTCTGCTTGGAATTTCAGTTCCAGGGACTCTGCAGTTTCTTGAACACAAAAACACACACACACACACATATATGCCTGAGCTCTCTTCCCTACCACCATGACTAGGTAAGACTACACTATTTTAAGCCAAAAATCTTTTTTCTTTCTTTCTTTCTTTTTCTTTTTCTTTTTTTTTTTTTTTTAAGGAGAAATGCAGTTTTTCTGCGCCTCATATTCCCTTCCCCTTTTATACCTTTATTCTTTCTTTCTTACAGTCTCAAATAATGTACAGAGGTTCAAATGCAATGGTGCGCTCTGGGCAACACCTATAAAAACTAGCCAAAGACAGTAAGAGTTCCCATGCTCTCCCAGGGAGCAGGCAAAAGCCCAAAGCAGTGTTTGTTTCTTTGCAGGCTGCCTTGACCTTTTCCCACTGGTGGAGAACTGGTCTTCTAAGGTTCCTGTCTTCATTTTTGGTTTTTGATAGTTTCCTAATGAGTACAAGAGTTCAGGGATCAATGCTGAATTTGCTCCAATCCTACAGACTTTAAATAAACAGTTATTTTTCAAGCAAGCAGGGCCCAGATTAAGTAAGAATCTGACTTCTCCGGCTAGGCAATGTTGTTGGCCATCACAGACGGACAGGTGCATTCCCAGGTTCCAGCGGTGCAAGGGAGGGCTAAACCTTGCCCCCGCAGTCGCATGCAGGGTGTTCCTGCGATGCCTGGCCCCGCACTCGGCAGCTCTGCTGTGCTGCACCTCCCTTCCCAGCACACTGCAGGCATCCTCCGTCAAAGCTGGAATTCAAAGGGGGCTGTCGGGAAACACAGGGTGCAACACATACCACAACCCGTTCCGAGAACGGCTTCAGGTGCTACAAGATAATACAGCGTGGGCAGACGCTGGCAGAGCGTCGGGAGAAGGGAAATCAAGCAACTCCTCCTCCAACTCCAAAACATAAGAAACACTTTACTCTGCSAACTCCTCCCCCGAAAAACCCACAACCCTTTTTTCCCCTATTATCATCATCCAGGCTGCCTTTCTTCTACAGCATCTCCCCTCAGCAGGATTTAACCATGCAGAGAGTAAAACTCATCAATCCTCCAGGTTTAACCTTGTCTCTGTTTCAATTCACTAGGGTAAGTGTGGATTTTAATACTTTCAGCCCCCTTAAGGCTATGCATAATGAACTTGGATTTTTGTTAAAAACATAAAATTTCTCTTCTCCACCCACATATATTAATGTCAGACTTGAGCCACTGAGTTGAAACAACCCACCCCACTGCAAGCCTGCTCCTGCCACATGAAGGAAAGGTGACTTTAGCACAAAAGGGTTCTGGTATTAGCAGCAAGCTGAAGAATAACCTATGCTGAGTAATTAACAGTACTTACACCTGAGGTAGAGTGTGGAAGGAGCAGGTCGATACAGGGGTCTTCCTTGAATTAAAATTTAACTTACCCTTTATTGCAACCTACAAAAGCAAGTAATGAGCACTAACATTTTTATTTCTTTTAAACTGTCATTTAGGCTGTAGAGGGGATAATTACCTATTTCCACTGTAGTAAGGTTTTATCACCCTTAGTGAGGCATTTTCTAATTTAATATTTTTACTATATTATCATAAAACCTGTTTCTGGAAAAAATGATCACGAACCACACAGCCATTTGCCATAAAACATGTGTGTGTAAGTACCTTGGATTAATTATTTATGTATTTCTTTCGAGCTCACTCCAAAGGCAGAGGGAGCAAAGGTGCTAGAGACACCAGGGGGTTCTGCCCAGGCACACAGGACCCACCAGCACCTCRGAAGTCTGTGCCGGCTCCTTCTTTCAATGCACCAGCAGCCGGAGACCGAAGGCAGACGTGAGGGGCAYGCTTTGCTCTCAGAGCCCTCATACAGTTCAAAGGAGCCTGTCTTGGGGCTATTTACAACTGGGGCATGGCTACGTTGGATTTCAGGAAGAGTAAGGAAGGGATGGCCTCTACGCCTGATTCATGCTGGAAGGGCAGTMGGACGGCAATCCCTGCCCAAGGCCCTGCCAGCAGCTCTGCTCCGCTCCCATCCACAGCCCTCGGTGCAGCCCCAGCACGACTCCTCGTGCGCAAGCCCCGGCCAAGCACTGGGCACCCAGCAAAGGACAGGGCTGCGTGGGTAGAGATGCCTGGCCAGGCTGGCCCCCACTCCAGCCCACTGCCTCCCTGCTCCGCTGCCCGGCTCCTGCCGTCCAAAACGTCGCTCTTGGTGCTAACGGCATCATTAAAAAAAAAAATCGAATACGAAGCGCACTGACTTACACACTTAGCCTTCATGTGTTGACTAATTCACTAGTGGACTTTACCACYCTCCAAATCCCACATACTGCTACTACAAGTTTTTGTAGGCAAAAATCTTTTAAACAGACAGCAAGTAAACACAAAGTGCAGGAGTGTCCCGAGCAAACAGTAACAGCAAAAGCACACTTGATAAATATATAAATTACAGAAACTGTTTAATAGTTCCCTGGGAATCTACTTTCCYCATCTGCAGTAGCACTCTTCCACTAAATATACAAAGGGGAAAACAAATACACATACACATGTGGGAGGGGAGAACAGCTAACACTGTACTATTTTGTATAATTATAATCATGTTATTTCTTTTTTCAAAAATACAGTTCTGTAGAATAGTAAAAGAATAATGTTAAGGGAGGAAATTCAGTTTCTAGCAGGGCTTCTTTCAGAGTGCTATTAATATGACAATACTGCRTGAGTAACTACTGTGCTATGCTGTTATAAAAATACCCTCCAACAGTTTTCTCTACCTTTTCCCATGTACCTTTTCCTTCCTCTCTTCTCCAGGCCAAAARAAGGTAATTTAGAATAGGCCCCAAGCAGTACAGAAATAACTATACCTACCCCATCCTAGTGAAGTCCTCCATCGGGAACAAGAATTTTTAATTCACAAAAATTGGAGAAAGGCACATCATGAACACCCATTGAGAAAGATAGGATGGAAAACACACAGCTCCTAATGAAAGAGAAGCTGGCTGCAGAGCAGATAGCTGATTATTTTCTTGGAAAACTTTGTGCATCCTAAGAGACCTTTTGTCCACCAGCATGAAATTCAGATTACTGGGTCTCTAGCAAGTTGGGCACATAACCAGAAAGATTAAATAAACTGGAGTCCTTCATTTCTCAAATTCTAGTAAAAACGCTTTACCTGGTATCAGCATATGCAGTGTGGGATTTGACTCTGTACTCACACACCTTCTTACATGCATTTCCCACACCAGTATTTGCGCAGTGACAAATCCATGCTCTGGATGATGGTGCACAGCAAAACAAACAGCAGCAATCATCAAAGCAGAATTAAAACACCTATGTCTTTTCAAGCCAGGGCCTGAAATACAGAGCAAAGCGCTTCTCCGCGTCCGGCCCCAGCTGCACGGCTCCCGGCGGGAGGCAGCCCCACGAGGTGGCACTGTCTCACTCGCTTCCCTGCCACGGCCGCAAAAGCGGAGCGCGCAACTCCGGCTATAAATTACCAGCCAGACGGCTCTCATCGCCATGCCCAGCRCTCGAAGGAGAGGCAGAAAGGTCTGCTTCAATTCCCTCTTTCTCAGGCAGGTCAGGATTGGGCCCTCCAAGTCTGCGCAAATGCTTTTAGCCCCACGGCTTTAAATTACAAAAGGTGACATGTGACCTCTGGTTTGTCTCATGAGATCAGGCACAAGATTTATAAATACTTCAGAAAGCTGGTTCTTGCCCTAAACAAAGGGACTCTGCACGTTTTGCGAGGACGGACCCGGTGCTAGGGTGGGTGGACAGCAGACACACGGAACAGCTGCTTCTTAAGGGACCCTCCGCTCTCCCAAAACTGAATCAGACCTGAGTTCAGATTTGCCATCTCTGTCACCAGTTCTGAACGTTTTCCCCCTTAAATCAGCACACACTTCACAGCCATCTGGCTACATTAATGCGAGCAGTGAGGACACCTCTCATCTTCATTGTGGTCTCAACAGCTTTCACATTTTGATACGAGCTTTTACAGCATAAACCACTAGATAAACATCATCTCCACAAGCAAAATCAGTGGGAGCATAAAACATGTGAGGAAGTTGCTGGAAAAGCAGCTAAACACAGGGAGGTTGACAAAACTCCAGCACGCTCCACTGGCATGCTTTCTGGCAGCTTTAATTTCCAATTTTCCCTATAAAATTTATAAAATGTTGCCTTCTCAGTCTCTGCTTTTAAATGGATATGTAAGCAGAGCAGCCACTGTACTGCTGTGCGTGCACGCACCCTCTGCACACTACGCAAGGAGGGGAACATTCTTTGTGTATCTTAACGTCCCATATTCCTAGGATGATTTCCCTCTTTCACAGCTTGACTGTTTTATAACATATTTGATGCAGGAGAAGACAAATTGTCTCATGAAGAAAGAACGACAAATCATCTCGCAGCTCTTCACAGGTTATTTTTTTCCCCTTTAAAAAGGAAATTTCCATAACAGAAGCATCCGTCTCCTTACTAGGGATGTCAAACATCCAATGTTGGGATGTAATGACTTCAGCTCATTGGCACAAGCCAGGGTCACATATACCACTTTATAATTGCCAACTTCAAAGCATATAAAACCTCCTTCAAATGCCAGTCTTCTACCAACGACGGTTAAAAGCCATGGGATACTTAACTGCATCTACAGAAACTGACTTCTAAGGATAAGTCAAAGGTCAGACTGGAAAATCAACCATGCAGAACAGGCTTGGTTTCAAAAGACAACACATCCAGGCTCTGCCAGGAGCCTTGAAAGAGCCAGTCCAGGGTGTGCTGCAGYGTATGCATGCACAGGCCTCCCTGAGAAGGTCCACATGGCTCCCAGGAGAGACCAGGAGAAGGTCTCTGGCACACGAAGGAGCTCCTCTCTTCAAATCACAGAGCCAAGTGGGCAGCTTGCCCTGCCACCCACACCTCATGCCCAAAACACCTCTTCCCTCTAAACGCTGGGACACTGCACTCAAAGAGACTCCCCTGCATGCTGGCATTAACCCTGTGTTTCACAAAAGAGAGCCAAACAAAGCAGGCCACACTTTCTTCCAGCTATCACAGAATCATAGAATCTATGTCTGTACAGACCTAGAAGAATCCTCCTCATAGCTCCTATAGGTTTGGGGTTGCATAATGCACCAACTACTCCTTCAGTTATTACAGAAAGTAGCACTTTGTTTCCTTCCAGCAACTTCCATCTTGGTGAGTGGTGCTGGATTGACAATTCCAGAGCCCAAATTCCTCCATTAATCTAGTCTCATAGTGTTTTAATACCCAAAGCACAAAGTGAGCAAAGTTAAAGGCTGGTATCTCACCAACTTTTTTWAAAAAAACATTAAACTCCTACATCGTATCTGAAAATTAATCCTTTAATACCAGGATTTCCTTCTATGTACCCCCTCCTGCTTGCAGTAAGACACACTGTGACAAAGCAATGGCACTAAGTCCAAGAGCTAGAACACTGATCAGGAAAATACCCAACATCCTGGCTGAATCCGAGGGAAATGCTCTAATCCAAACCTCACTGGCAGCTGGATAATCTATGTCTTAATTCAGCTTCCCAGCAGGCACTGGTCCACTTGTGCGAGAACAGCCAACAGCACTGCTCTAGGTGCTACGAGAGTGGGCTGGATGCTCTTACACCAAGCACAACCTGGGGCCCAAGGAACTGCCGGAATCACAAGCTTAGTTTCTTATACTTGGCTAAGAGATTTTGGGCAGTGGTTCTTGCCCTAAGTCCAGTTCAGTTGCCATGTGAGTGTGCGCTCTCAACGTCAACCACAAAACATACCACTGTAAAACACAGTAGAGCGCAGGGTTGTGACTTGGGGGAGTGTCAAGAGACTGTTTACATGCATATTTATGTATATACACTTACTCAACACTGCCAGAGCACAGTGTGCTGGAAATATTTGATCAGCACTCAACCCCATGCTAAAAAAAATACATACACACACACACACACACACATATATATACACACATATATATATATATATGTATGCAGAGAGGAACTGTCCCCGACCAAATCCCACAAGATACTGGCAGTACCCAAGAGCAGGAAGGATGAGCCACATCATGCACACGGTCCCTAGCTCGAAGGTCCAGCTTCCCAGCAGGGTGGTCCTGCAGACTCCAGGGACATGACAATAAGATAACTTCCCCTACAGGCAAAGAAGTCATCTTGCTAAACTAATACCATCAGCTAGTGGTGTATGATCAATACTGCCGAAAGGAAGAGACTTGCTAACTGGTGACAAAACACAAAACCACAATGATAAGCAGTCTAAGAAAAGCAAGGGGRAATTGCCTTAGCTCCCAGAAAGGCTTCTGTACCTCAAGGCAAAAAATGGTGTCAAATTGTATCGCATGGTTTGACACAACACCATTAYGGCCACCTTCTCTGTAATTTGGCTGATAACTGATGCAAGTCCTCATCCGAATGAAGAGCCACTTGCTGAGGTAAGCAACAATCTATCGAAATGCCAATAGATTTTGCCCCACCTTCATCCAGTTATAAATCCCAGTTCTGAATTTTAGCTTGCACTTGCTAATACATCTCTTTTGTCCTGCTTGACTTTAGTGCAGAAAAGCCTCCTTTTGCCTCCCATGTCTGCACTGGGTGCCATCTTTAATGATGATGTATGGGTGTCCTTTTCCCAAGCGGGGCTGTGGGGAGGGGGTCAAACATGTGATACCRCCAGCATGTGTATCAACAGCAAATTATAAACCATGTCAATCCAAGTTAATGCAACACTGTAATCCTCTTTAACAAGAGATCAAATCAGTGCCATGAGTTATGTTCATTCTGTAATCTGATAAGAAATAGAGTGAGCCTCTAATAAAAGAGTAATGAGAGCCCTTAATGATGCTGTTAAAAGGTAGCGCCAGTTAAAATATTGCTGTTGTTCCAGCTGATTAGATCACTGTTGCATATTTGTGCAATCTTGTTTCACCTGTCAGAATAACCTCAGTTGTCGTGGGAGATAAAGGTGTTTGGACCAAACATCTCTATCCTTAAGGAACATCTCTCCTACAAGTTACCAGTGTTCCTGAGGTGAAAAAATGATTTTCCTCAAAGTTAGCAGTAATTTGATACTGTATCTTTTTCTTTAAAGGGTTTGCATTCAGTTTCTGTTCCACAAACACAGAGGTAACCATTCGCCCATAATATATATAGTGCAGCAATCTGAAGACCTGTATATCAAATTTGACAGAGAAATGTAACAAAAACAAAAGCCACACACAGTTCCTCCTGGAAACACAGACTTCACCAAAAGTTCTTGCTAAAATCTGGCTGTTCATAAGATCTGGCTGTTCATAAGATCCAGCCTTGTGGATATGGCAGCTGTGTGTGTAATGAAAATATGCACTTGGATTTGCAGGCTTTTCAGCAGCAATCTCTAGCTTCTAACTTTCTAAAAAGTTAAGGCTGTTTAGAGCTAGGCTAACAGAGAAAGACCGCACAGAAGATCCCGGTTCAGCTATTGGCTCTGGCACAGACCTGCTGGGTCACCTCTGGCTGCTTAGGCTCTCAACTCCTATGGATTTCTGGGCTGAAATGCCTTTGTATGGGCTCTCATTTCCTTGTTCCCTATGTGTAAAGTAGGGATGACTGGCGTCTTCCAAGCCCTGTTGTACATGCTGGTGCTGTAGGCCGGCTGCATTAAAAATTACATTGTGCTCAGATACTGGAGCAATGGGATCAGCAAAGCACCTTTGGCCAGGTAGGTGGAAAAGCAAATTTCAAGGGAAGTCCAAGAAGTGGCACCTCCATGATGCCACTCTCAAACCAAGGTGAATTGTGATCTGAGAAAGATCAGTCCTGGATTTAATCATGGATAATTCCTGCCTGAGACAGCTCCTCTCCTCTGGATAACCACCACAGTGGAGCCACATTCCAACTTCTGCCTTCAGGTTCCTAGTCTCAGGGCAGGTCCATTTACACACCAATGACCTTGGACTGATTAAAATAAAATCTTGGCCCAAGAGTACTATAAATGTATTTAAGTCCATAAACATACACCCCAGGACAACCATAAAAATCACTTTCCAGTGTATGTCTTAAAATACTACCAAAGAGGGGTTAAAATAGAGAAGAGCTGGAGGCCACCAGTGTCCCACGCATTACAACATAATATATGTGAGCATGAGGTTAAACAGCCATGCCCATGCGTAAGGTGCATGAAAAACTGGCAAGTGGAAGATTAATTGCCTGCACAAATGCTATTATTCCAACCAGCAGCAAGAGTAAGAAAGAACGTGGCAGCAATGTTGACAAAGGCACTATTATATTTGTATGTTTTTCTCAGATTCAGGGTGTAAAACAATCCTGGAGTCGCTGCTCATCCCCTTCTCCATCCAGCGCTCAGGCTGCTTCTCACATGCATTTGCTCTTTGTTTCYCCAGTCAGCAGGAGTAGCAAGTGATAAACTTGACATGCCAAATCCCCAATGTCCTGGCATGTTTTATGTCTAGATGTGAACATAAACAGGGCAAAACTAGGGCAGAAAGGAAGAAAGTTGAGCTAGATTACTCGCAGTTTCTCCATGTGCGAAGCAAGAATACCCACCAGACTGGTCAAATGTGCTAAGAGTGGCAGCAAAGTGGAAACAAGAGCTGTTTCTGAATGTACATACTGAACAGGAAAAGTAGTAACGGGCCTAAATTACAGCAAGGGAAAAAGATAAGCTAGACATTAAGATTAAAGAATGCCAAACAACATCCTGTGGGGAGACAGCTGCAGAAAAACTGCTTAAGGAAAACTGTAATGCCTCCAACAGCAAAGGTAAGGCACACACTTCATGTCACAGATAACCAGTAGGCCTTCTGGCAAACAGTAAGGAAGGCTCGTATTTGTGTATTTGTCTCTTGTCTTGCATTAAAGCTTTGCTATATATGTTAAAAAATAAAATAATACTATTAATAAACCATTTTTATGGGCACTTGTCCATGGAAGATCTCAAAGCATTTCAGATTCTCTCCTTCACAGAGAAGGGGAATCAGTGTGACAGAAACAGAGCAACTTGCTCAAAGTCATCCTGGAAGCTGCAGAACTAGAAACAGGGCCTGAACCTCTTTATTCCTAGTGCACTGCCCCATCTGTGTTCAATTTTTGCTTGAAAACCTGATCTTGGCAGAACAGGATACAGCTGTCCATAGGATATGACCTCCCGGCACACTTGCTGGTGTGCAAACACGTCAACCAACAGTTTCATTCTAGAAGGTTAAAACAACATGAGGAGATAAGTGACTTAAATGCCATTAACAAAAAGTGTGGCGGGCCTCCAAAGTGACTAATAAACTTAATGTAAGAAATAAGTTCCCGCTGTCAGACAATAAGCAGCAGCAGCTGCTGCCACATTGCCGCCACCAAAGAATCTGTAAAACAYGCAAGCGATGTAATAACCTGTTTTAAGTGGAGAAAAACCCCAGGAGACTTTTTCAGTAAACCAAATGTCAAACGCTCTATCCCTACCACAATGATAACTACATTGACACAGCATAACATACATAGGGTCCTATTAGCCGTAACAAGTTCTGAGGGTTGGCCAGACCCACTGCAGTATATGGTGGAGTCAAAGAGCCTCCCAAGAAGTAAGCAGAATAAGAGCTAAGAAGAATGCAGCTAGATAAAGAGCATCTGGGGCCCAAGAGGGCTGTTCTGCAGAACTATGCCACTCTCCCAGCTGTTTCAGCACATTTCACATTTGCATCAATTGCTGAAGAATTTTGGCTTATAGAATGCATTTTCCATGCAACTTTTGGAACACAAATGGTTGCAACGGACAGAGAAGGCAATGTCACCTCCRGGGAGAACAAACATAGTATGTTAATTCCTACATTCTTAGGATCAATCTAATTTTTTATTTCTTTCATTTTTTTTAAACACCTTCCTCCCCTTTAGACAGACAACATGAGCTGCCTTTCATAGTTCATATGCATGTGTAATCCGCAGGACAGTATGGTATGTGTTATATGCAAAAAATGACAGACGTCCTTATCTCATTTAAAGTTCTCAAAGCAGAAGTCATAGGAGCCAACTGGGTATAATATTAATATAAAAACCCACTAGATTATTATGCATATGGTATGACTGGTTCTTCTAATGCACAAACAGCCACCTGCTAACTACCCTCAGACAAAAAGATGTRGGGAATGCACAGCATAACACAGAAGGATTTATATAGGATGATATGACTGTAATAGGAGTGTATGTCTATCTCATCCTTTGTCTTAACTGGGGCGATCCAAAACAGTAAAGACCCCAATTCGAAACAGGTAAGGAAATCCTTTCCTACTGGGAAGCACAAATAGTTGCTAGGTTAGATCCTGCATTGTAGAAACAAAATGCACATGATTATCCAAATAGCTAAGAATACATGTCAAACCACACAATGACAAAGACATTTATGTCCCTCTTTTCCTACGATCCAGGTAAGGGGATGGAAAAAAAAACCACTTTGTATGGCTGGGGAAATAACTCTCACCCTGCATTTCCAGCACATTTCCTTTTGTGGCAAGAGGATCTAGACTATATTCAGAAATTAGAGCAATTTTCCTATTAAGAAAAAGAAACTATGAGAAAGAGCATTCCTATGATGAAAAAGCACAGGTCCTATTATGAGTGCAAAATGCCTTAGTGACGGTTTAYTGAAGAGCTCTTACCCAGAAAACCATACAATATTCCAAAAGGCAACAGTCTAAGAACAGCAGGCATTTGGTTGGCATTTTCCAAATAGATGAATGACATCTCTCTCTTTCATAAACCACAAACATGTTCACAACCCAGGGGAAAGATGTTTCTCAAGCCTTCCACATCCATTTATTGGAAAAAATTATACTACCTCCTTCCCACAAAAAGCCCAGCATTTGGAGATTTAGTTGAAGAACATAATGCACARGAAATACTGCTATATACATGGAATAACTATCTAGCAACTATGCTTATAGCTGCATTGATATTTCCTTATTAATTTACAGGTTAAGGCATTATAGTCTGCTAAGAAAATTCTTCATTAATAAAAATAAATAGAAACAATGTTTAGGTCCTGAGTGAATCTTGACTTAACTATTCCAGTTATTAGCTTAACTAAGAAAATGCATACTACACAAAATTTTAAACAGTTGAAATTTCTGATAAAAACACAAATTGTTTTTAGACTCTAGATTACATCAGAATACACTAAACTTAGTAGTCCTTTTCCAGAATCATTCCATAAAATGAGAAGATTTCAAAACTAGAGGAATTTTAAAACAGGAATCAAAATGTACCTATCAAGATTTATGAAAATTTCTCGTTTGGTGTCACAGTAATTACAGAGTGAAAGCTCAGCTAGACTGCCTGGACAGATGTGACCAAGACATCCAGGCTATGATGCCAGTGACAAATGGTTAACTGATAAGAAGAAATGGAGAGGGCGACAGACTGAAGAACAGGTCAATATCATGCTGTCATGAAGCCATTTGAGAAACATAATTAATCTATTACTCACCTGGCGTCATCATTCATTGTACAGTGGTCAATAGGTGCCATGAAGCTCACCAGCTTGCTATGGACATGATACCTGAATAATGCAGGAAATAAGCAGGCAGCACATTAGTAACTATTAATGAAAAGGAAATGTTGCTGCTCAAATAGAAACGTAACGGTGTCTGAAATGCAAAGCACTGGCTTTCCTGGTGGCTGGTATCTAATGACTCACTAGTTGCAGTTGGCAGTTCCTCCTCTCTTCCCTCCTCCTCCTTTCTTATAACACAGATAGCAGAGTAATCAGACGATATGATGTACTGAATAGCTGACTAATAAGCAAATCCCTGTTTATCACAGCCAGAAAAAGGATGTACAGCATCCATGAACTGCATGTGAGTACATAAACATAACCCCTGACAGACAACCCCGAGAAGTCAGGGACAGAGAAGCTCTCTGTGCATTCAGCCACCCCTTCAGCTGGTGTCTCAGTCGCCTTCCGGAACTCGTGCCCAAAGAGCCCGCTGCAGGAAAGAGAAGGCTTAGGGCATCAGAGGCCTTCTCAGAGCATCTGCCTCCTTTCACTCTTCCTGCTTGTCAACTGAGCTCCAGGGTCCCCAAAGAATATCAAAATCCCACTCTGTTAGCCATGCCCATAGTTGGAAAGCTGCACCCTGAAAAACTTACAGATAGAGCGTATAAAACCAGGCAAAGAGGGAACAGGACTAAGACCTGTGCCAAGAAGAGAAATGGTATGTCCAAAGATTACTGAAGCTGTACTTCACCTCCAGGCATGGGATCCCCCTCATGCTTTCCACACTGGACTAGAAACTTACAGCAGTTTTTCATGGCTTATATTCTAGGACTGGACATATACAATTTAACAGGGTACTGAAAAACTCAGAATGAGAAGCTGGCTTTAAATGTTGTGTCGAAGGGTACAAGATCCCCAACCAATGGCTTTTGATGYATACCACCGTGATGGCTAGTCATCTGAAATGGTTTATCCAAATTGCTGCTACTTTTAGAGCCTTACAAATAGCAGGCAAAAGGATTTAAAAACATTTGCCCAGAATCACCTTTCCATTCTGTTATCTCTGTAGTTCCTTTTGTTTGCTTATGCAGGAACTTTCCCTGGAGGAGACTTTTAGCTCACAAGAATATTTCAGGCTGGCTCTCCAGGCCCAGGACATACTTACCCTTACACAAGGGTCTCTCTGCACAGTCAAGGCTTTGTCACTTATAATGGAAAAAAATGCCCAGGTCTAAGGATGAAAGGATCCAGAGAGGGAACAGACACAGCACCTCACAGCTAGCACTGCTTAAAACAATGTATCTACAGGCTGAACTGTGAAATAAGGTCASTTACCAGATACTAACAACTGATACATTCATACACATCAAAGTTTGTCCAGGGACAATCTGAAAGGTGGTAAGGACACTTACCCATTTTCATGAATTCTCAGAGACTACTTGTTTGGTCAGAACTATTCTCATATTTTTAAAATCAGGACTTTCAAAATCCCAGTCTGGCAGATATGAAGTGTTTAATTTCATTTATAGAAAGAAACTCATGCTGCAGCAGCACAGGACAAGAAATCAGTAACAAAAAACCCTCAGGTACACGCATCGCTCCTCTGCATTTACCTCAAGCAAAAGCCCATCCTAGTGAGGGAGAGCAGAAGTCAGGGCACCTGGGCTCTTGAGCACTGCTGTACAGTTTTTAGAAAAGCTCACTTCCTCTCTTGGGGCCTCAATTTCCCTACCCATGAAGCGGATGGGTCCTCACCTCACTGCAAGACCCACCACTTTTGAAACCACTTGGAGATCCTCAGACGCTACAATGGCCTAACATATTTCATCCAAAGACATTTTAATATTAGAGATATTAAAAAGAAAGAATTAGGGAAACAGATGAAATCAGTACTTGATACCTTGCTTTCCAGGACCTCAAAGAGCCTTACAAAAAAAAACGCTAAGCACTGCACCCCCATTTTAGAGAGAAAGAAAGAGAGGAACAGAGAAGAAATGATCCACAGAGAYTATTCTGGAAAGATGCTGGAGCTTAACTGCATGTTGATCAAAAACACAATMACTGACACATTTCTCTTTTACTGGTATTTTCCCTGAAGGGTCAGTGCAACTTTTATTTAGAGAAGAAAAAAAGGTACCCAAGATGTAAGAGGTAACTGACATGGGGAGATAGCAGATCTCTCAGGGATGCTGGCGCGCGCAGATTGCGCGCAGTGAGAGACTGTCCCATTATTCCTCGAGGTTTATGAGTCTGACTCAGTTGTGTGATGTTGTCAGTAGTTTTGACTGAATCATGAATATATCCAATTATGCCTGATGCTGACAGAAAAGAATATTGATAGTCAATAATTATAGGCTTTTCAGGCCAACAAAGTAGCTCTTCCCTCTTTTAATAAATTATCTTATGACATCTATCTTAAAAATTGCTATGCCAGGCCTGACCCAGACTGACTCCACTGACTTGCTATCAGATGTCATCTAAACTCACGATTTATAGTTTACTCACAAAAGGATGGTTAATGTTGCGGATTTTTCAGGAAGCAGAGCAGCTTTTCAGCATGCCTCCCTGCCACAAACACCTCCTCTGCTACAAATCATGCAGTCACGCTAAACTCAGGGAGACTAATGTATCTGCTCTGCAAAGGGGGGGGGGGGAATAACCACCCTCTCCACACTGCAGCCTGGACGACTCTTCCAACAAAAATACAATGGGAGAGCTCAACTCAAATTGGTGAGCCAGGAGGCAGAACATGAAATGCAGTGAAGCTAAATAAAGCTGTGATGAGATTTATAAAAATATTTAAAGATTAGACATGAAATTCCAGCCAGTGGGAAACAGACACCTACCTCACTTGAGGTATTTCTGTAGTATTCCCTACAGGTTGCTCTCTACCCTTTAGTCAGTTAAATATACATACCGCACAAGAGCTGTTTAAGGGCTTCCACTGCAAGTTACAGCCCCAAATCACCCGGGCACGTTGAACATCTCTCCCCGGAATTTTATTAGACCAATGGGCACTCTTGTAACAAGTCTGGTCAACACAATACTCACAGGTTGTATCCAACCGACCTCTTATTCTAGGCTCAAAGAACTGTAAGGCTCCCAGTGGATGCCCTTGAGCAAGATACCTGGTCCCAAAAGGCAGGAATACTACCAGTGCAATTGGCACTAGCACAAGGCAGTCAGATTTTATCTACCAAAACCCAAAACTTCTGGTTTCTGGTTCAAATTGTCACCCACCGGATTTTCCTCCCTTTGCTGGCTTTTCTGTCCACTTTCTTCTTTATTTTGCTTCGTAACTTCTGAATGGCCAGCCACTGTCTGAGGAAAGCAAAGTGAAAGTTATGCGACTGTTAAAACAAGCAGTCGAATRCTCATTAGGTACATCGGGGCTTAAGGCCCTTCCCAGTTCTTTTACCTACTACAGCTACAAAAGCAAAGGAGACCAAGAACAGGTATGAAACTTGAAATGCCTGGGGTGCTGCTTTTCTCCAAGAATATGGTTTTTCAATAATAAGCACTTTTCCTCACTCCAGACACAAAGGGAAACACAGACCAGATCAGCTGATGCCAATGAAGTGATCACTAATCACCAAGAATATTCTATCTGCAAGGAAACCCACAGAGGACACACAAGCTTGGCTCCATTTTTTGTCCATTTTGATTACTGACATTTTAAAGAATCTTTGGAATTAAAAAGAAAAAAACTTTACTAAATATAAATGCTAAAATCTGTAAAATTGTCTCTAAAAGTATTGTTCTTTTGTTTCAGCATTGATTATTAGAATGACTTCTATTTTGCATATAGAAAGCCCATAACAGAATAGATGGTCTGCCACATGTTAAACTGATTCTTTAAGTGAGATAGGTTATGCTAACTTCATGAACAGAATTACCATGATGCAGTAGATGCTCTGAATTTATTTCTTCCCTCAGCTTTGCAAAGCATATTGAAAGTTATAAGCAAGTATTTCTCTCCACTACACCTCTGACTATTAAACCTGGCAAATCCCAGCAAGGAGCCCTATATAATGCTCTATCTATTACTGTGCAAAGCTTTAAAAAAAAATAGAGAGAGAGGAAAAGCAATAAACAATTTCAGAAAGTGCTGTCTGATCCCTACCTATACTTAGAAGGCAGAGCTCAACTTCTCAAACAGAAAACTTCATCAAGCCAAAGAAGTTTTCAGCAGGGGAAAACTTCTAGTTATGTAATATATATATGTATGTATATATATAATTTTTTTTATGAGAACGAGCATCATCTTACCTGATTTATAGAATGAAAACCCGACATCAAGGAAAAAAATCTAGCAAAATCCAATTACTGCAATCTTAATATAATCTTAATTACCGTAATCTATTTTATTGTAAAGTCAGATAAATGTACAATGTAATCACCACTTAAATGTAATTTTGTCTATATCATGTTAAATTATAGTGAAGAGCTTTCCATAATATTCCAGACATACACAAAATAAATTTGACACATTGCACTAAAATTTGGGTAATACTTTACAAGAATAAAAGTTATTTCACCAACACAAAATTTCCTAATGCATTTTTTCCCCCTCTTCATACACACACCCATAGCACTTTTTCAGTGGAGAGCCCTATTCCAGCATTTTCAGCCTTTCACTTTGCTTTCATGCTTTTCTAAATTATAGCCCAAGGCTATTTAAATGTATCCTGTTCATTAAGTGGTATCTGGAATATTTTYATTTTCTTATCATAGAATTAAAGTGAAAAATAAGAGCCTCTCTAGGAATTATATTTTATTTTATTTTTGGCAAGAATAAAACATTCCCTGATGCTGTTTTAACTGTATTTGTATCTTTTCTCGCAGCAGGGAGAAAGCATACACAGGAACTGCTTTAACTGATCTCACTACAGAAGGTTTGCTCCCCTGATACAGTGAGAAATCAGAGCTCATAGTGATAAAATGCCAAACTTCAGCACCAGGTGTCAATTTACCCAGTCCCTGTTTACTAGGGTAGGGTAGGACACCCTTGTATTTGTTCCTTTGCATGCTGCACAAATCACAGAAAGATAGAAGTTTCCAAAGTCTGGTAAACTCAGATTCTGGTAATGTGATTCGTAACTAAGGAGTATGCTACAGAGAATGACTCGCTTGATTATGTCACATTGTTTTAATCAGTTCTTAAGCAATTTATTAAACCCAGATGTTTCCTCCAGAGTCATTCAAAATTTGGCTTCTACAGTGAACAGGACTGGAAGTGCAGAAGTAGCTGTGCACTTCTGCATGGGGATGCAGCGCTGGGGTGAAACTRGCAATGTTGCAGACAGCTTCCCACTTACCTGCCCATTGCTACCTGATCGTTGGGGTCCAGTGAGCTGGTTTTACGCTCAATAAGTTCTCGAAGAAGCTAGAAGAGGAAAGACAGTCTTATTTAAAAGTATGGTAAACAGAGATTAATGCAAACAGGTTCAYGGATTTCTCAGAAGACTTAAGAAATTAGTTGCCAGATTCCCAAAGCAACCCGTGGGMCACAGTTTTTGAAACTTCCTTGAAAACCTCAAGCCAAGAACCAAAGGCCTTTAAATATTCAGAAAAGTTCTCCAAGGGATAACACATGAATGACAAGAGCAGAGTCAATGGCTCTAGAAGTGTCCAACAAATAAGGTAAAATCCTATGCTAAAAGTGCAAATCACTGTAGGCTGTCCCCCTCTTAACAAAACCCCCCAAAGAACWTGGGACTGGAGCATAACACTGTAGGCTGCCTGGAAAGTTATCATATATAAGCTGATTTAAAATGAATCAAAAAATAGTACAGTCTTCCCTTCAATATATCGCAGTTCACATAGGTGACATTCAGCATCAYGTCATTCATGATCTAAAAGGTTTTACAGAGCCAGATGGGCACAATGAAGCAGCACTGTGGTCCAAGCACGAGTCCTACRCAGAGAAAATAAAATGATGCTTAAAGCCTAAGCAAATGGAAAGGACCAGAAGCCACCAGTGCCATGGCCTGCTGGCACTGCAGCAACCTTTTGAGGTCAGCACCTATTTTTCAGAAGGGCTTAACAGTGAAGTTGGATGGTAATAGTTAAAACTTTGTAAGGAGGCTCCCAGGTATTACCAGATATGCCYGCTGCTCGGCAGCTGCTGGTCCCCGGAAGGGGGAGGGAAGCACCCAGCTCCCTCAGAGGCCAAATGCCTGACTGGCCCCCATGGGGAACGCCGCTCAGAAGGGCCAGGCGTGGGGCACACATCTGAATCAGCCGCTGCGCCCCACGCATGGGRCCGCCACTCCTCGCCCAGAGCTGAGGGGTTTGGCTATTCTTCCCAGACCTGTACTGCTCCTTGGCTTTCAGGAGGATAAAAAAAGGCCTGAACTTTCAGAGCTTGTGTACCTAACTCCCCTTGATGAGAGATGTAACATGGAAACACGTGAGAGCTACAGTGAAACCAGTACAGTGTCCCCCAGGCCTCACCCCATACTTCAAGGGAAAGGGGGGACTGAAACACTTCACAAAACAGAAGTCAAGCACTGCTAGGCAATAACGCTTGCTGTGAGGAACAGCCCAGCAAAAYGCTTTTTACTACTAGAGTAGGAATACTCAAGCAGGCTTTTTTATTTCTTTTCATGTCCTGAGGGCTGGGTTTTGTCCTCTCGTCTTGCTGCAGCCAGGGGATATTGTGAACAGCCTTTCTGGACGCTTGGTGAGTGCGGTATGTTTATCACCGCTCACTGTAAATTGTACACAGCGTGCCTTGGGTGTTAGCCAACACAGTAACACAGAAAACAGACATAATCCCTCCCAAACTGAGGTGCACAGACTTCTAGACGTCGTCATCTCACCGACTAGAGAAGCTACAGCTCCAGCCCAGAAAGGACCTAAAACAGCTCCAGGCCTGGAGCTCAGAGCCCCACAAGGTCCATGAGGATGCTGGAGTTGGAAAAAGAGGCATGGCACTCTTCCTCTAACCTGCATTTTTGTTTAAGCAGGAGAACGGGACTGCAGTAGTCTATCACGGTAGAGCAACAGTCACGAGAAACAAGGCTTGGGGAGCAGCCACGGTCCTGGCTGTTGMCCTCACCTGCCAAAGACAGCACGCACAGGCAAGGCACGGGACCAGAAAGAAGCTGGCAGCAACTGGAAGACAGCGACGTGGGGACAGAAATGCCAGCTCAAGTGAGACAACAGCACTTCCAAACGCAGCCTGCCTCTCGCCTAGGCCTGCGCCGGGGCATGGCAGCAAGCGTGGCCTTGGCACCGCACCCTCAGGGACTAGCGGCCTCCTGCCACTCCTGATCACCRAGCACACTGCTGAAGCGAGGGGAAAACAGCGTGCACCCCTCAAAAGGAAAAACACCATAAGAGTAGATGGCTATTGCTTTTATTTAAAAATAAAAAAAGTACATATTAAAGACACTCAACCAGCAGAGGAAATATTTATACCTATCCACATCTTTCCCCTCCTTCAAAGCATATATCATAAAGGAAAAAAAAGAACACAATTAAAACTCTGATGACTCTTCTTCCCCCCMCATTTGCTTATTTTTGGAGATTACCACCACACTGATCACACTTAAAAATTCCAGCAACAGAGGCCACTGGTTTATTATCACTAGAAAACAGCAAGCTATTTCTCTGCCCTGTTTATCTGATTGATTCCCAACATCTTGCTGGCACACAATCTATCAGTTTATCTCTCCCACTTCATCACAGTCACTTCTGGCAGCTAAATACAAGATCCAAATCCAGTGTTACACAGACATACGACACAGTAAACCTGTGTAACACTGCTACTCGGCAAACAGCTGCCCTTAAGGCTAAGCAGAAATGGGATCTTGGTTTCTAGTCAATATTCTGTCAAAAGCAAGGTGGGAGGGAGAGTTTTAATAGCAGCAAGAAATGGTGCAGCTAAGTTTTAGCAGTTTCATCCTGTACCAGCAGTAAGACATGTTTACTGTCTCGTCTTATCTTGCTTCTTTGGTGCAATGCACGGAGAAAACTGCTGAGTAGGAGTAGCAGAGGCTAAGCCATGARAACACAGTAATGTCACCAGACATCCTAGATCTGTTTGGGATAGATTCCCCAGCTTGAACTTCAAGCACAAAGACTTTGCTACCAAACTACTTCAATTCCCAGGAGTCTTGATCAGCACACCTGGTTGATTCCTCACTCAGATACTTTCTGAGCTGGTCTACAAAGGTCTTATTCTTTAAGATGAGACACCACCACAGCAACATACATCTGTTTAATATTAAACAACATTCTTCCAAAYTGCAGTTTCATTTCTTTCTCTGACTCTCTCAGTCAGACTAAGAACCATGATGTTCAAGACTTATTTGGCCAAACACTCAGGAAAGCACCTTTCTCCCTATTACAGCATCCCACGATCAGCTGGAGAGCACTACTTTGTCACCTCGGACAAAAACTCCTAAAAACAAAACAAACAAACAAACAAACAAACAAACAAAAAAAAAAACAAGCAACAAGATGTTTTCAGTAGGATTTGTCCTTCCTTGTGGCTCACCAAATCCAAAGACTGGTAAGACTAAAGTGCGCCACCAAGATCTTACTACTATGTCCACCCTGGCTAGAACAAGGTGTGTTTGTTAGGGCAGGTTCCTACTGCTGTACTTGGGAGGTGGGCAGGAGTTTGTTGGACAAGACCACTCTCCTTTTGGCAAGGCACGATGGCTGCGAAGGGTGAGAAATTGAACTTGCGCCACTTAGGAGGCCAAAGCAAGGATCCCATTATTTGCTGCGGGGCAGCTCCACATACAGAAGATCCTCCCACCAGAATTAGCAGGGAGAAGCTTTGTGCAACCGTATGAGGTGAAACCCTGCACACAGCACTCTTCCGAGCTAACTGGGCCACCAGCAGATCAGCCATTAGTTGAGGCAACCACCGGTTTGTTGACCTTGGGGGCAACAGTGAAATGCTCTTTCCACGCAGTGGAAATGACAAACTTGGGGACAGTGCTAGGGAGCAGAGAGGGAGGGAGAAAAAGATGAAGAGAAAGGGAAAAAGAGAAGGGACAAGAGGGAAATTAGGAAATGGAAATAAAAGCTACAAAGCATCTTATTACATCTAAATAGTGTACATCTTAAAGCTGAAGTTATAAATCATGCTAACAATGGTTACTAAAATAAAAGTGGATGTAGCCAGAGGCTACCACTGAAAAAGTCAGTCTAGACCTGCCTCGCTGCCTTTGGTCTTTAAGGATTTGATTAGTTTTTCCGCTTTCTAGTTCACAGTCTTGCATTCAGCCCATGCTCCAGAGCCAGCAAGGGCTCAGGATACAGAACGAGTGATAAATTCATTTACTGGGTAAAATAGCACTGTTTTCTCAACACAAGACTTAAACTACTTCCGAGGCTGTAATATTTCATTAAGCTTGGTGATTCTGGTTAAAATTTATTAGTCAAAACAGAAAACTCTCATCAGACCCCATATATTCCATTAAGAGTGATATATGGTGTCTCCCAATGTCTAATTATTAACTAGGAAGTGTAAGTAAATCACTATCAGCATTAAGCCCTGATGTGTGAAGACAGAATTTGGGTTAGGCAGTTTCAGCATCAAAAGGCTCTGATTTGAAACATATCCTTTTTTGCTTTACCTCCTTCACCTCTTCACATCTTCCCTGAACTTCACAAACCTGACCTTAGTCTCTGTGTAAACAGGCACAACCACCTACCTGCAGCTAAGTGCAACCACATCCAACACTCTGCAGCTCAACCACCACCTCCGAACTGCTCCCACCAAAAGGTGTGACCAGGAAAATAAGCTATGCACAAACCACACAACGGACAACAGTAAGTACAATAAATGTAGGCCAAGAACAGAATCTGGAACTACTCCTACTTCAAGACACACATACACAATGTGTCTGATGGAAGAGTTTCAAAAGCAGCAAGTGTCCACCTACCTCYGCTAACACCCAAGCCACTGTTAAAATTTACACTGAAGTCAATGATGTGTGCTTTCCAAAGAGTTCACCTTAAAGCGACTCCTTCGCTAYGCTAGCTAAAGAGATGCACACAGAGTACATGGTACAAAATTAGAAGGATTTAGAAATGCCATCAGGGTGCTGTTCAAAGATAATAGAGATTCATTTCTTATTTTAGAGGTCAATTTTCATTTTAGAGGTTAGGTCTCATTTTCATGCACTATCTATCAGTGTTTCTAATACTACAGTTGCTGACCTTTTCTGATTTGCAGACCCCAAAGAATTTCCAGTTGAAACAAAGACCTATATATAGCTGATATAAGCCTACTGACAAAAGGCTCACTTTCCTTCGCCCTCACAGACCGATTCAAATCAGTACGTTGCAAAGGTTGATTTATAGCATATYACAGGAAAGTGTTTCGTTTACAAAGCTTAGAAATATAATTGGGACAAAAGAAATACTTTTTCTCTACTGTTATTAAAGCCTTCGGTAAAGCCAGTAAAGGCATGGGTCATTTCTGCTATAGTGCATCAAAGCCACCTATGGCATTSTGCAAGCAGCACTGTTGCCCTTGAATTCACCGAGTCACGTATGTGAGGTGAGACACAGTCTCAGCCCGGTCACTGAACCTGTCACAGCCAGAGGAAGTCACAGTCGCACTGCATTTCCTGCACCAATAATACTATCAAACAAGGGGATGATAACATTCATTTTAAAACAATGAAAAAGCAGAACTTATGCACTGTCTGCCACCTAAGTCTTTTGCTGAAACCAAGAGAAAGATTTAATTATTTGTGGATTCCGTGAACAAACATGAAAGCTTTGGTTTGGGTTTACCAACAGCTGCCCACCTTTACTAGAACACTTTGCCGCTCTTTGGCTAAAAAAACCTACTCATTTTATTAGTTTATTAGGAATTCTAAATACTTGCAAATTGCCTAGGTAGACTTTTGTCGCTCAATGTGTATTTGTTACTAGAAAGAGTAAACCATTATTGCAGTTGAAGGTCTACTCACTGTGCCCCACTACCTTTTAACAAGAAATCCTTTCAAAAACTCATGCAAATTATGTTTGTCCTGTCTCAGAGAGGCACATTACCTGTCATGCTGGAAAAATGTGTTATTTTTAAGTCACCTTTTAGCAATTCAAAACACAGTTGTTTTTTTAACCAAATCACTCTGGGAAACAAAGAAAGACACTGAGTAGGACCTGCCAAGTTCAAGTAAAGAAATAAGAATACAAACACCAACTGCACCTTCTCTTTCCTGGTGAAACTGCAAAATCACTCCAGTTCTGAGCAGAGAGTTGACAAAGCTGCATTTTTATTAATGTGATTTGATCACTCTCTAATTTAATTTTYTCTCTCCTTTACTCTTTGGACAGACATGGTAAATCACATTAATTTTTCCTTCTTTTTTCATATTTATACACCATGCAATTATTAAAAACAGTAAATTACAAAAATTGTTTCTATTTCAAGATTCTTTCAGCACACCTTTTACACTGCATTCTGCCTGGATGAAGAAGCAAGACATTCGTTTTCCTCTCTCAAGCTCCCTCAATAGTGGCATAACACCACCTGGATTTCCAGCAACACTGGAGAAAATTTAGACTATAGCCCATATGTTGTTTTTAAATCATCTTGAAACTTTTTTTATATTTAACTTCCTGCAATCTATTTATAATGTAAATACCTACACTGCAGGATGAAATCACTGGACAGTCTCTCTTTTTWAAAATATTTTGTTGAAATTCAGTTTTGTATAAAACAGGCATTGACTTGCCTGTTTTCTAATAACCCATTAAGAGAAGTTTCAAATCAAGCTTTAAAACGTGTTATTAACCATCTACCCAGCCATTTGAAAGATACATGCCTGCGATAAGAGTATTGTATTGCCATTAACCTGTGGGATGGTTCGAGACATCTCTTATTCACACAAAACTCTAAATGCATCTAATTAAAGCCACAAGATCAGCTGTCCATATTAATCACTCACCAGTTTAATTAAGGTAAACCAGCTTGTCAGAAAGCCAGTCTTCTCTCTATTCTTCACCATTATCGACTTTTAATAGTTCACTGGATTAGTAATTACTTGTTTATGGCATTATCAAATACCTTGGAGAGAAAAACACAGTATGTGCCCAGGAACTGCTTTAGATCTACTCTTGCCKGGCACAAAAGAATAAATTTACCTCATCAAATTAAGTTTTTTTTAAAAAGCCAAACAATGTATTTAGACATATGTACAATGCAGAAGAGAAATAAATAGCTAGAAGTATCTTTACACGAGATTCAGGGTTGGAAGTTCATTTTGTGGTCACTCAGATTAAAAGAGGAATTCTGGACAAGAAGCTACGTAAAAAAGTTAGCAAGATCTCTTACCTGCTTTTAAACACACACCTTTCACACAATGTGCAGGTACACACAGCACCAGCCCTCAAAGTTACAAATCCTAAAATCAAAGTTTTCTACAACATCAAATCTTTTGCTAAAATAACTGTGGTATAGATAAGGAATGGAGCAAGCCAGTCCGCCGCTATTTAAATGCGCCCACCTCCAGRGCCTGTCCCAGATTTCTACCAGTTCTCTCCAGCATTGCGCAGCAGTGAGGGATGCCTGGCCGAGGGACACTCGTCCGCTGCAYGACTGCTGCGCCTGACCACATCAGGGCTTCCTTGAATGTCCCTCACCCACCTCGACACAAGATTTATTTCTGGAAGTTGTGGTGATCGCAAACAAGATCAACGACTCTGAGTTTTTACAAAAAGCAGTGCACACAAACCAACTGAAACCACGGGGAGGARGGAACAAGAGTGCGGGGTGGGGGAAGAGAAATTATGTATATTCTTAATTCTCCTTAGGCATACCTGCTGCCACCAATGATGAACATTTGTTCTGGGAAGAGTTGCTACCAATGGATCACTTAGCATATGAACGCTAACCTAATTCTTGCTGGAAATAAACCAATTTCAACTCTCTCTTTTACTAGAGGAGTATTTCAGCCTAATAATAAAATCTCCATTGTAGCATGTCAGACCAGCAGCTCTCTGGTAGCAGGCTGGAATTTTAAGTCTTAATGCTGCAGTATCGGCTGTAATGAATTCATGTAAATACGACTTCTAAAAATAAAAAGTCTTTTTCTTCCTTTAAAAGCATGTATGAGCCAGAATTTAGAAGAAAAGGAAATGGAGTCTAGCATCTCATGCTGTCAGTAATGAGGATCTTTTTGAAACAGTTAAACTATTTTTATCTAGTGGAACCTAAACAAAAATCTGTTTAACTTGCATTATTCAGCTCAGCCTTACATTACTATTCAACATGGGTCATCACAATAAAAATTATAACTGCTTATAAAACAGAGGAATATGAGAAAAGGCAAAATGGGATGAACAGGGAGAGCAGAGTTAAATCCTGAATCTTCTTAAAATTCCACCAGCTCTACATGGTGAATTCGATCAAATACCAAGACCTGGACAGTAAAGGCTATTTACTCACAGAAAAAACAGAATCATTAAAGAGTGGTGGAGATAAGCAAGTTAGAGTTATCCTGCTGTCACAAACTTGTRCACTTTCATCAGATCACACGCTCATTTAGTTACTCAATTTCTCTCTGAAATATACAGGAAGTTGGCTTTTTGTCCTTCTTTATCAGAATTTTTACCTTTAATAAACCATAACCAGCCATCAACATAAACTAATTATTACAATATGCTATTTAGAAAAAAATGAAGAGTGACATGAAAAAAGTCTGRATCTAAATTTAAAGACAAAGCGAAAAGTACCTTTTGAGATGTACCCATGTACTTGGCAGTAAGTGTTATGCACAGAGGTCAGAGTTTCTGAGCAACCTTAGCTCYGATAATCAGAGCTGTTGCTGCTCGTTACTTCTGAAGAGCCAGTTCCCTTTGTACATTTATGTACATACATACACACATACACCACACACACATAAAAGAGCTGCACAGTTATGACCCATCTGAAAGAAAACACATTCCCTGTATTGTCAGCACTCTATTGTAATGCACTCTACCATTCCTGAATGCAATGTTCAGCTTCAGCTTACCACCCTGACAAATAAAGGAAAGCACTTTATGAAACCAATTTAATTGGGAGGTGACAGAAAACATACAGCCATTTTCTTTAGCCTTATCACTGAATTGGCTGCGGCTCCAATCTCTGCCAAATCCCACTCAAGAGCAGAAATTAAGCAGGTCAGTGGAACAGGTGCCATGCCGTGTCTGTCAAGGGGCTGGCATCCCCACAATTACTYGCACACAATGAAGCGGTAATCTTTACAGATCATCTCTCCCAAGAAGCATATTGGGGACGGGAGGAGAGGAGAAGGGTGGAAGGGAGGGAGGAATAAGAAAAAGAAAAAAAAGGCAAGAAAGGAAAATGAATGTGTAACTGCCTCGCGGCTCAGCAGATGTCTRTGCGTGATGTACGAGGCTAGGATAAGCTGTCGTAGCCCGCTGCCAAGCRGTGGTAAGTGATTAAAGCCTCCACCAGGCTAAGCACCATATTTAGAGTCTATGGGGTTTCAAAAGTTGCACCCATTCCTTGCTGTGCTGCCAGATGTTGTTGGCTGGTTGTGCTCCTATTCACTGTGCGTGGGTGGCAGCAGTTGGTACCGCAAGTAATGCAATCTGGAACGTTTCCGGAGATATCGTACATTAAACCAGTGTCACCCATCATTCACCTCTGCAGAATGCTGAAACAACTCCAATTTGCTGCCAATTCCCTCTTGGGAAATGGCCAAGATACAGTTGTGCCTGGCAGACCCATTTGTTTTACTCAGGTGATTCTCTTCTCTCAATGACCTCTATTAGTTTAAGTTTTAATTTAGATTAACCCCAGCACCCCAATTAACCAGTGAGGGGAAAAGCTAAGCTGTGACTAGTCATAACTCTGAAATCAGAATTTATCGAAGTTAAAGTTATTAGTAGCGAAGAAGGGCCATTCATCTATTGCTATTTTTTTCAAAGAATCTAGCATTTCATGGCCAGTAAGTACCTCACYGTACAAGTCCAAGGTTTGTCAATCACAGCTATTTCTCCTTGAACACTTTACTATTTTATTATAGTGACTTAATTTCTCTCTGTTCTTATAGTCCAGTAAGACCTCAAAGCTGGATCCACTTGCATCACAAATTTCACCTCAGTATTATCTCACTGCTGCATCAGATTTAACCTCATCAACCACTGCTGCCAACAAGAAAGGCATTCTCCCATCTCCATTTTAAAGCCCATGCGGATGAATCCAGTATCCTCACTGCCCCCAGAAGTGCTCCTCAATTCACAGCAATATTAGCAAAGATGCTCTTATAGTAAATGCACAGACCTAGAGAGGAGGTAAGTTGGAATACATTCCCGGTTCTGAGGCAGGCTGCCTTGAGCAGATTGCTTGCAAAGCTTAAATGTTCAACGCATTTTTAGCATCGTCCTAATTCTGCATTAGATGAGGTCTACTGCAAAAAATTCCTTTGGACTTCAACAGCAGTAGGGTTGGAAGTGCGTTGAAAACTTTCTTGGAGAGGAAAAAAGTCATCATTAAATTTTGGTATACAGATAAAAATTACCAGTGTAATACATCTTTTGCCCTGACTCTGTATACTAAATCTAAAATTTTGAAAGYGTACAAATGTTTTTAGTTAAATCAGTTATCAGATCATAGTCACATGAAGACAGCTCTCTTCCACCGCCCTAACACTTCACTATCCACTCCAGTAACTTTTCAAATTAGAAATGTCCAGCTTTCTGAAGATATAATAGTATTTGTTTAGTCCTAGTGTTAAAGCTCTCTCCATAACATTGGAGCAGAAGCAGGTCTTTTGTTCACTTACAGTGAACCACACTCCTCAACATACTGCAATTTCAGTATTTTATGAAGCTGGCACTATCATTTATYAATTAAATAACAAACACAAGGATTCCCTAGATGCAGCCTTAATATACTGGAGATAGATTCCTTATTTCTAAGAATTTTGCAAATAAAAATGAATAACTGGCCCAAATTCAAGCTGCTACAACTCCAAGAAAAGTCCCACAAAAGTCCCACAGCTTTTTTAGGCTGTTAGTATATGAGATGATTTGGGCTGAGATGAGAATAGCTTAGGTGCTTTTGAGGATCTACTAGAATTGTCATTTCATAATGGGACTCTACTCATGGAGAAACAGTCACCTTTAGATAATTCAGTAATTTTCCTCCTGTATAGCAACACTTACCAACAAGAACTACAGAGACAGATCTTATCCTGCAGCCCGAACTCACTCAGCAGTCCTAGTAAAGTCAGTAAATCTACATTCACAATGCAAATTTGAGCTCTTATAGCCATATATGGAAAGCTGAGAATTAAACTCTGAGGTACCTACAGTGATTTCAGGTATTAAGTCAAGTAACTGAGTTTCAGTGGCCAGAGAAATTTAGAGACTTAGAAACTGAACACATTAGCTCTGTAAGTATCAAAACCAAACTGGAGCCATAATTTGAACATAGATCTACTGTCACCTACCTGGTGATAGAAGTCATCATCATCAAATATCTCCTCATCTATATCCTTCAGGTGCCTGTTGGAATCTGTCTGAGGGAGGACTTCCTAGGAGCACAAAGAAAACACTGAACGCCTGCATGTGCATGTTTCCGTCCCTAATCCTGATGACATCATGTGTACCAGTTTATAAACACTTAAGATAYGAAAGATTAGAGAACAGCTCCCATCATGACAAGCTTTTAAAGACTAGCAATACTCTTAAAGGCAAGATAGAAAAGCTGCCAAAGCCAATATACATTCACAATTCCTTTACTAGAATTACTAGAAAATGAATGAGAGTGTACAAAGTCTTTCTAGCAAAATATTACAGTTCTTTTTTTAATGTAGTGACAAGAATATATATTGCAAGTGCCTAATTCTACATGTTCTCACAGAATTGAGTGTTTATGCAGTCTTAAATACTAAATTAATAGCAGAAATATGCTGCAGGTTTTATGCACTATGATCTTAGAAGTGACTTTCTGTGCCAAGAACTCTAAACTTCAGAGTAAAGACAAAGTTTTGCAGCTGCCTCCTCAAAAAGCAGACTTAGTGACTGCATCAGTGCCTTTAGCACAAGAGTGGTACAATTTCATACCAGGCTTTGATTTAACTATCAAGAACTGGCACAGGTAATACTGCAAATACGAAAAAAAAAAAAAGAAAAAAGAAAAGAATAAAAAAAGAAAGGAATTAAAGTGTTTACATCATCTTATCCATTACATTGTAAGAATCAACAGTCATGTTATCTCCTTCATAAATCTCTCACAAACAAGAATATTACATGCTAAAGGCTCAAACTGATTGATCTGCATAGTTTCACTACTTCTATAGGATCAGTTACATAAACAAAATGSCCTTACCGAATTTTCAGGCAAAGATTCGGGGACTGGATGAGATTCCTGTTCCTGCTTTCCAAGCACTCTGTATACTGATCGCTTGGTCTGCGTCCGCCGTAGTAATCTCTCTTTGTCCATCATAATATGATCAATCTGAGTCAAGATTGAACGCTCAAAGGCACCAAAACCCTGCAACAACATTAACTAGTGTCAGATAATACAGAAAGCTTTTCCTCAAGGCAGCAATGTTCCTCTGTCTTTCCATGTCAGTGGATAAGCAGACGGTATTCCAAAGGAGAGGGATTGGGGTTTGTTGTAGGGATTTTTGCAGGGATTTTTTTTTTTTCCCTCTCCCTCCCCTCTCAACTTGCGATAACCTGAGGCCAGGCTTAAAAAGTGCCTTTGCTGTTCTGGTTCACAGAAACTACTCAACGATTAATATTAACTCACATATGTTAGGAGACCCTAGATCTTAGGGTGAAATGATTACCTAYTGAATTAAAGTGTACACTTTGGTAAGGGGGCCACAAAAGTCTCTAGTTCTGTTACAAAATACAAGTAGCTTGTTCATCAGTAACACTGACATGTTCAAAGAGCTTTCTTGCTGCTGCAGGGTGGCTGTGCTAAGATGGCTAGCTGGGAGAATATCAGTGCTATCCAAGAGGGTGAAAAAAACTGGARAACTATTTGCTGTTAAGAAATTATTTTTCTTGCCCTTCAAAACGAAAGGCCGCAGCTTATGCCTTTGAAATTTGAGGGCTGCTTCTTTGCAAACTCCTTTAAGTTGGGAGAAGTGTGTACACATGTATTTAATTCTTACTGCTGTAATTCTGGGCTTTACTTGAAACATYCATGACAGAAAACTGCTGTTCCACAAATCTTTTCTAAATGATAAGTACGTCAGCATGCACGAATGAAGACTTGCCTTTCCCATTTTGCCCGATGCCAACTTTGTCTTGTCATGCCACTTTTGCAAGACACTGTTCCGATACGTTCTGAAGTCAGCAAATCGCTTGGCCACGAATTCTGAGTAGTCTTCCATCTTTAGCTTTCGTTTCAGTAGGCTCCTCCTCTTCTTCTGAGCCTCATCCCCTTTCTCTTCATCATTACTGCTGAGGATTTCATCATCACTACAACAAAAATACAAACACTCTATACCTTTCTGAGGCAACATGTATAATTCTTAACCACTCCTCCACTAAAACTCATGCTCCTTCCATCCCATGATAATATTTATGTGAAAAACCCCATAGTTTTGCCCCTCCTTCACTCTCAAAGGTTACAAGATGGACTTTCCATACAGGCAGGAGGAATTCAAAGGGCCATTTATCCAGAGTGTTTGTCACTAGATGCAGCAGCAGCTGCTGAGACAACAGCAGAGAATGAGTTTGGTCAAGAAACCTGCAAATTTTCCTGTTTAAGAGCTGAAGACCAAAGGACTCAGAAAGTTCTTGTCTTATTTTGTATTCACCTCTCAATTTTTGATTGCTTTCCATCTACCAGATGCCTTGTGCCTGGGTATTGATAAAGCAGCTCATCTTGAAGGTCCACTAACACTCTCAGCAACGCCTTCAGGGCTTTATAACCTGCAGAGTAAGAAACATCATTGAGCTTACCACTGACACTTGATTTTGGTGAAGACTTAGCTTTGCAGTGCCTGGTTCCTCATCTTGCACCTGCATTTCTGCAACAGCTAACATATATCTCATTAAATATTTTTCTCTAAACAGTTAGAGATGTGGTTTTAACTTCAGACTGATTTGTAACTGTTAATGTCAAACAACAGCACACTGAGAAAGCACACTTCTTTTTGAAACGAAGCACACTTCGTTTTGAAGACGGAGGACTTCTAAACATCTGCCTGGCCGGACCTTAGGAGTATACTGACCTAATGTTTCATTGACAAACATTAAGACTACAGATCCTAAAGGATTAGCATATTGAAGAAACAATACTGTGTGCAAAAACCTCAGATAACACATCCGTATGACAACAATCTTTTTTGCTGACTAGTTAATTTCTCTTCTAGCTAAATTCTGCAGTGGAGGCCAGCTTCTGAGCAACAGCATGAATCAGCACAAGGGAACGTATATACGTACAGCCCATCTAAGCTTGCACTCTCACTTTCATGATGTGCATGGTATAGGGAGCAAGAGGAGGGAGGGCAAGAAGGAAAACTGAACTCCTGCAGGGTTGTGACTATTGCTGGTTTCTATGCTGCTGTGCTCACCAYGCAGGAGGTATAAGAAATTAGATTGTAAGTAAAATTAAATGTAGCAAGATCTGATCTATAGAGGAAACTTAAAACAATGACCTGGTAAGTTTAATGAGAGGATTCCAATAAGAGAAGTAAAACTGCAGGCTGAGAGATTTTTAGAAAAAGAGAACTTCCAATTTCAAGATTATCAATAGGGCACTCTAAAAATAAAGTGAAGAAAAGAYTGGGGTGGAGGGGTGCCCAAAAAGGATCAATGCATGATGTGAGCTCAAGTTTTAGGAAGATGAATATCTGCTTTTCATGGTATTTGCAGGCAGAAATCCTGAAGGTAGGTCTGATGCTGCGTATCCAAAGGCTTTTGTAGCTGACAATTTTTCTGTATGTACCTAGACRCAGACAAAATGATCTCTGTTCCGCTGAACTTATGTCCTGAAAGGACATACAATTTCAGCTGACCTCAGGAAGGGTTAACTACACACTGTTGCAGCATCTGTTCTTTAAAAGCAGTTCTTTTGTGGCAACCCACAAGTGTTTGTCTGGGCCCGCACAAACTCTCCCTTCACACATTGCTACACATCAATCACAGGGTCAGCTCTTAAAGGTAAAACATTTAGCATGCTTCTACCCAAAAACCTAAACTGAACTTTCCAAAGATTAATTTACACTCACCTGACATCAGTATATTGCCTTCTATTTTTAGAGAGGGGAGATATAGAAAGGGGAGAAAATTCACTACTTGGAGCAATGTAGCATACCATGACAAGATCTGTTTTTTTGCAGGATTCGTACAAGCTTTGCACCCAAAACATGCATCCTCGCAGAGCGGGAGCAGCTCTAGCCGACAGCAAACAGGGTCCAGTGCAGAGCCTGCAGCAGTGCTATGCTGGTAGGACATTCCCCACAGCTTACCCAGTGACTCCCCACCAGTTTCTCTGCTGATGTGAAGTCAGTGCAGATATTTCGGTTAACTCCCAGACCTGTTTCTTCCTTAACAGTTAGTGTAACAGCATGGAGGGGACTTTTGCCTACTTGATTTTTTTTTCTACCTGTTTTTCTTCTTTTAATGGGGGACACAGAGATCATGGCTAGAGTGAACAGCAAATCTTCATCAGCCAGACAAAGGCAGTGCAAGCAGAAAACAGCACAGAGGTCTCAATCTCTCACATGTTGCCACTGCGATATTGCTCAGTTGTCACCATCTTCAGATAAATTATGGCCTGACCTCAGTAACAGGAATGTCAAGGAGAAGACACTTTAAGATTTTTGTTGCAGATCAGCAGTTGGACTTATCCTCCCCCATCCACAGTTCGTTATAGATACACTGACAGCTGTTCTATATAAACCTATTAAGAGATTAGGCTTGCCATACTTGTAAAACAGTCRTGTGTTAGCATCAAAACAATTCTAAGAGACAATAGACAAAAGCCCTTAAAAATGCATTTGTGGTACATGGCTGAAGCTAGAGCATCATTTGCAAAAGAAAGCGCTCCCGCCCTAACCTGAGCACACAGCTTATAGCAGCAAAATCTTTCCCACTGCCTGTAACACAGCCAAATGTCCCCAGAGCTTCTGAACCTGTTTATTTTCTACCCGCTGCCTCTCCTCCAGCAGCAGTGCTAATGCACCCCAGGCGGCTTTGATCCTGCCAATTACAACTGGAGTAGCACTCCAGCTCTTCGGGGGTGTATCAGGGCCACTGCAAACAGGCAGGGAATAAAGGCAGGCTCAAGCTCCCCCAGGCTAGGAGATATGGACCCCAACAGAAGTGGGGATGGGAAGCAATTTTATTTGGAGTGAAGGGCAGGGAAGACAATGTCCTTGTGTGTAACCAGGCGGGAGGGCTAATTATTCCAGGCACTGGCTTCATCATGAGCCTCTTACAGCTGGGTAATTTCCATGCTTTCAATTCTTGTGTATTTAATAGCATTATTGGATAGGATTCTCACTGTTACTGTTGGGTGCTTAAGTGTGCTGTAAACTCAACTTCACAAGCCAAGTATAACCCTCCCCTGCCCTCTTCCCATCCAGCCCTATCCATTTCACATCTAATCTAAGAGGGATGGTTTTCTTCCCAGTCTCCTGTCTCCCTTCATCTTCTCTTCCCTCTAACACTTGCCTTTATATTGCCTGCTCTGGGGAAAAGACTGAACCCATTTGTGAATGAAGGCAGGATAAAACAGAACTGTTTTACAGATGCAAACCATCGTTTTGAAGGAAAGCAGGGAGCTAGCGCTCCTGTTCTGCTCCCCAGCAGATCATCTTTTTAACACTGCTCCTGGTCTGAAACAGACAATTAACAGAGGACTGTCACCAACACAGAGCCTTCTCTTAAGCACACCAGTACGGCAAGGCAACCAGCTAGCCGTTTCCACAGGCGATAACTGTGGGGTTTCTACCTCCTGCTCTCCCTCCTGCCCTGCTTACAGGACAAAGACAGATGTACGTCAAGGAGCACAAGCAATGCCAACCCTGACCACGCGGCAACTGGCCTCCCACTGCCATGAGCCGGGTTTATGTCCTAGGCAGTCTCTAGATTTTCAATTTCTAAAGCTTTGGGGACAAAAAAAACAACCAACCAACCAAAAAAAAAAAAAAAAAAACCCAATGGTTTTTGCAAGCACCGCAAACTGGTCAAGGCTAAATAGTGCTGTTACAGCTTTTTGACTACCCCAATTCTGCCGTTGATATCACTTCTGGGTGTCTGCAATGCCCTGTTGTGTATTGCTGCCTGAACTTTTCTTGGTTCTCCCCATTCCCAGCTCACTGTCTGTGCAGTGGGCAATGACAGTAGACTGCAGACTGACAGAGAAAGCAGCTCTAAGTCACAGTACGAGAAACTGCTCTGACATGACTTTGCCGGCAGAGCCTACCCTCACTGTTAACCCCCACGCACCACTTCCGCCCCTTCTCTCCTACCCACTGCTGGCAATTTTGCTGCATCTTTCATATAATCTGCACGGCAATTTGCAGGAGCAAGCTTTTTACCTTATACATATATCAGTGTCACAGCTCACTTTTAACATCTGCCCTTATATTGGGCCATAAACCACCAGTAAGAAAAGAAATCTCAAAACTGTCTCCGTGTTCAGGAGTTATTTTACTCATCCAATGTAGTGTTCTTTGAGGACAGGTGGCTCAGCACTTCCTTAAAATCAAAGAAAGCTGGACTCCTGTATGGTATTTCAATACAAGCAACTAAAATCCCTAAACCAACAAATCATGCTGTGTGGGTAAGAGAGGCCAACTAATCCCAGGACAGCATGCAACCCTGCCTTCCATCAAACTTTTCTAAAACTGCCATTTGGAAAAGAAAAAAGGACGTTGAGTGAGATGCATCTGCAGCTGCTACAAGAGCACGGTCAGCGTGGCCTGAATGTAACTTCCAGCTTAAATGGGACTCGGAGTGTCTGCAGTGAGATGCTAACTTGTAAGAGTCACTTTTAGGAGTCCGCAGGAACCCCTTCATTTTGCGTACAGGAGTGAAATAGTTGTTCCAGATTCAGCAGACAGCATATCAATCCGCCAAGAAAGCTGGGAGCCACTATCAGTAAATCAAAGTGTGCCTTTCTGTTAATACTCTCTCATACGTTCTCATTTTATACATCCCTTCACCCAGTCAGAAAGTAGCCCTGGAGTATTTAGCTCCATTCAGGGATAGCACTGCCATGTATCAAAGTGTCAGCAGACCCACCAGAGATGAAATCTGTCCTACTGCTCTCAAACTACAAAAAATCAATTTTGTCAGTGCCAGTGGTTACAGACACACCAGCTCTGCTGCTGGTGTTACCCTATGTGAGATGCTAGCTCCTTACTTGTGGGCAACCAGCCCCACCGGTATTACCTTTGGTCAGCCGTCTCGGCCGCTGCCGACACTGACACCCAAGCATTGCCGTGCTGGGGAGCTACGAGCATCATGCTTGCCATGCTCTCCCAACACTGGAGATTCAGCATTTCTACAGCACGGCAGCTTTCTGTGCAGGAAGATATTGGCACTTTTTGGCACAACCTCTAAAAATGGGGGCTCATTTCATCTTCCCAAACAGCTGCGGAGAGCAGCAGCTGGTAGGTAAGCCGCAGGGAACAGCCTCACACAGAGACGCTTTAAGTCAATGGAAAAAAAGCAGGTGCCTCAAGGCCAGATTTTCAAAGGTATTCAGAGAGAGCCAACCACTGAGATTCCCAAAACTGTTCCATGTGGCAAAGCCCTCCTGCCTGCCTTCAGAGCACCTACGCAGCACATTCTCATGATGCCAAGTCCAGAGGTAAAGGACAGAATCCTAAAAATTAGGGCAAAACTCCCAGAACTTCACTCCATCCAGTGCAGAAGGAAAAATGCKGAGAGCAGCTGCTGTGAACAACATTTAGAAACTTAAGGGTAAAACAGAGCCAGAGAGAAACTGTGGGTTTACCCTCCCCAACCCAACCCAACGGCTGGAAACAGCTGTGAAAGGACCACAGGAAAGGCTGCCGCCAGCAATGAGACCGGCTATGCTGTGCGTCTGTGCATTAGRAAAGCTGAAGAAGACTAGCCGTGCCTCAGCCTCCCATTTTTGCAAACTAAGGTGAGAATTTTCCRTATTTCACAAGACTCTTTATCTGTATTGATGACACTTGGGAACTACACACATGGAAAACACAAATAAAAGCTTCTCAAAAATCACCTTATTCCCATGAAGACGATGCGTCACAGCAGTATGGGGGAGAAAGCWGGAAGCTCTCAGAGGAGAGAAAACCCAGTCTACCCAGAAGATGATTTTCCACGCTGAGGACTGGAAGCCCGGCTCTCAGGGTACACACAGAGGCAGCCCGGCGCCTGTCACACCTCTTGCAGCTGAGAGCTCTTGGAGCAGAGCTCCCACGGGAGCCCCACCGCATGCTCGTGGTGCCTCGGGGGCAACTGGGCACACGTGCCAACAGGAGCACCAGTTTGTGCACGCCAGCACAAATCACCGCATGCACAGGACACCACGGAGATTCAGCGCTCACACTAAAGCTAGAAATTAACTGCTTTTTCCCCTCAATTAAATCTGAGATTCAGGCATCACGGGGATATTGTCAGTGCACAAGCTTTTAATCTTCCATACACCTCTGCAGACTGCGCTAAGCACTCGCGCAGAAAAGCTGAAGCAACGCTTGTATTTGAACTACAGTACGCTGAGCAAAAGCTGAACCACCAAATACCGGGAGAATTTCCCTCATGCCTTGGAAACGTGCGTCACCATTGCACACAGCATGTGCAGCACCCAGTGCACCGGTCACACTACACAAATGAAATAAGGAGAGAAACCAAACCTATTCTATTCTAATAGCTATACATAATAAAAATTGTCGTTATCAGGTTCACGTATTGACCCAAACATTCAGATGACAAGAGGAAATTCTCGCTCCTCTCCARCGACTCTGGGACAGGAGTTAAACTACAGGTCAAAATGACACTCGATACACTGGCCTGAGAACAATACTTCTCATTCAAATCCACAAGCCAGCCACTTGCACTAGTCATCCCCAGCAATTAATCCCCCAAGAAACACGTTTGATTAAATCTTTTCAAGCAAATCCTTTGCTTTGCTTTTGTTAGTTCACTTCTTGTCAACATCTATTAAAATATGCCTTTAATTCTCCCACAATCTTAAAAAACACCGATTCCACTGTCTTCAACTTTAATCAACTGTATGGCCGGCATTTTTCATTTCATAATAATGTGCTGTTTGGAATTCAAGAGGCAGGCTCAACATCAATCATTCGGCAAGAATTTTTCCACTGCAATAAATATGCAAATGAGGAAAGCCAGTCAGTCGTATTTCAGGCCCGACTTGCTAGTGTTTTAAAAAAGACACAAATTTATTAATTGCCGTTGGCCAGCGGAATCCTATTACTTTGGGCATTGATTACAAAGCTGTGTGAGTGATTATTGTGCAACTCGCAGGCTATCCAGGCATGAGGAAAAATTATTAAAGCAAGGCAGAGATTATCAACTCAGAATAACAATAAGCCTTAACATTTTAGGCCTCTAACTTCTTCAACAAAGAATTACGCCAGAGCTCCACTGTATCATAATTCTGAAGTCTGTCAGTATTACTTTTGGAGCTTGTTCTATATTCCCAACAGCAGAACAATGTTCCTAGCCAAGGAAAGGCGGGGGAAATTCCTCAAGGTATCACATACTTTAACATGAAGCTTTTGGACCACAGCTTTTCTATTATTCCCACTGCGTAACTAACCGTAGGAGGAAAAGAACAAGGCATGCAGGACTTTCACTATCAGGAGGCAATCTTCACATTTGCACCCCCATGTCTTAGTGCCCCAAAACTCAAACAATATAAAAATAAAAAGCTACGGGTGAGCTTACAAAACAGAAGCTAGAAGAGTCCCCCTTGACTAAATTATAGGCTAGTTACAATCCCTTTGGCAGCAGAGCTGATTTTGGCAGCTGACCTGATTTTTCCAAAAGTGCTGTAGTTACACACATGCTTCTAACGGACTTCACTTGAATCCTAGCACAAAGCACTTGTTAACTCACATGATTTCTTAAAATAACCTGAACAGATTTACTTTTCCTTCATGCTTCCTAAAATACTGAGTTTCTGGAATTTTATCAAATGATAGTAGGAAAAAGGCCTACTTTTCTGATGGTTGCAAGAAAAAGGTCTGTGCCGCACCAAAGGCCCAATTTGCTAGCGCCATTGGAATGCAAATGATGCAAAAGCCTAGTGCATAGGCAAAAATTTTATTCCTTGAGCACAAAGGAGCCAATGCTGTAAACCCCTTTCACATATGCAGTTGAACTGACTTCCACAGTTACCGAATGGACTCAAATTAGCCTTTTCATTCTAATATTACTGCTTTTGGCAGTAAGGACAACAAGATCAGGCAGAGATGAGTTTGCTAAAAATAAAGAAAATAAATAGATKAAACAATAGAATAAAAGGCTTGGTATTCCAGGATTTTATTAGTGGGAATTGGGGGAGGGGGGAAGCAGAGCAGGGAGAGAAACACTTTCATGAAGTTCATGCTCTACTGATTTGCCTCAACCATCATCTTTTGAATCTGCCCAAACCAGGGAGTGGATGGGGCTTGTAAAAATGAGATTTTATAAAAACTGATGTTTTACATTACTGTAAATGTAAAGAAGCTGACATCATGTGTTCCAGCCTCTGCCAGGCAGGAAACTCAAAGTATATATGCAAGAATGACAGAGGAAAAAGAAACGTGAAATTTCATAGTTATCTTGATATTAAGACCAGAAGGGGACATCAGCCCATCCAGACTGACCTCTCCATACAATACAAGGCCATTAATTACATTTATCGTGACAAGCAGTGAGTTTCCATCTCAAGGTAACCAATTGCCAATTAATTCGAGTTAGCTGACATTTGCACATGCTTGTCTGGATGCTTTGCAAGCCTTTGTTTCCCTGCATCTTGTTTGCAGAGTATACAGATCAACCTGCACAAGTATTTAGCTAAACTTGATTTAATTAGCTATTAATTATCTTTGGAAACTCAACTGTAAGCAAATCTATTTGATGCACCCAAAGCCTGGTGTAATCCTGTGATCTGAAGTTCAGATAGATTAGGTCAACAACTAAGTACTTTCCTACTATTTCTTGCACTAGAATTTATGACAGCTTTAAAATAAACCTCAATGGTGTCCAACACAGACAGCTATGAAGATAACCTGTAAAATGGGAGCATTTCAATTTTAACACGTGTGCAAGAGAGTGCATCAGTGCAGAAGGGTAAGTTTCTTTCTGGGGGAAAAAAAGGAAAAAATAAAGTGCCTCAAACCTTGTATTAAAAAGTCATCCTGTGCTTCTCTAGTACCTCCCACAGGGGATTTCTGAACATTTCACAGACAGCTGTGATAGGTCACGAAACACTTGCCTGACTTCTCCCACAGCCCAATTCTGCAATGGGATTAACACATGCAAAACTTTATGCACACGCCTCAGTTTTAGAAGTATCCCACGAATAGAGACTATAACAGAATTATGACTGGAATTATTGGCAGCTGATTCCCGTAGGCTTCTCTGAAAAATTTTGAGCCTGTATCAATAAAACACATTTCATATGACAGCTTTTCACTAACTAGATGTGTAAAACGAGAACCAAATGCAACCAAGGAGTGAGACAGGGGACAAGTCCATTAGACAGAGTGCGTTGCACAACTGGAGGGGAGAAAGATTTCCCAGGGACACAGCCTCTTATGGGAAGCGTAACAGGTTCTCCAGTAGCTGAAAACTTGGTCTTATTCAAGGTGAGTCACTACATAACCAGCTTCTTGGGACACAGCTTATCTAGATGTTATACAGAATAACATCTGTGTTTTAAAGATCAGGTATCAGAATAACAGAACCCAGCAAAAATGCTTACTAAAAAAGTATTAAGAAAATAAAAACATATACTTAGCAGAAAATAAACAGACTCTTTCCCTCCGTTTCRAGTCTCTTTTCAGCAGGATATTACAGAACCCAACCCAGAAGAAAATAAACGCATTCAGTATGAAGCAGTCATACAGAAAGGTTCAGCATGCAGCAATGTAAAACCAAAAAACACCCGCTGTCTTTGGAGGTCTCCTGCYGGAAATGAATGTAAGTGGGATTCCTACCCACGTCCTGAAGAGGCCCTGTCCTCAAACATGCTCTGTTTAGTTGCAAGCCACTGGAACATGTCACAGGAGCAGCTAGCCAACCTGGAGCACCAGAGTCCAATGCAGGCAATTTTTATAAAGGTCCTTGGGGCTCCAGAGGCAAGGACAGTCCTTTACTAGCACATCCACTACAAATGCAGCTTAATTCCACCCCAGACACAGAGGCTCTTCTGTCGCAATCCAGRTGTTTGGACTGCACCAAAGAAAAGTCAACATCTTCATTTCACAAGCAGCACCAAACACTAAGCCTTGGGCACTTCCAGACAAGTCCTGCGAAGTTTTCTAAGTGCACCTTTTAACTCTACTTTTCAGTAAAACGCAATTAAATAGCAACCGTTGGCTAGCTGTACCTGAGACGTGTAACACCTTAAGGGAATAAATAATCAATGGGTAATATAGGTTATCCAGCAACTGACTCCAAGTTGAAGAAACTGGCTACAGTAAGGAAGCAASTCACTGTTTGCAATCTACAAACTTTACAGGGAGTTCATACTCATTTCCTTTTTTTCCTCTTTCCATTTCTTCCTTTTGATCAAAGTTATGCCACAACATCCCACGTAAAACACATTTTGAGGCTGTAAAAGGTGCATATGCCTTCACGCTCTGCAGTCCAAAACCAGTACAGACAAAGAATGGCAGAACTAAGAACCAGTCTCCAGGCATCAACTGTCATTTCCTATTACAACGTTTAATTGCATCACTAGAGTCATCATGAAAAAAAACACGTTATGCATAATACTGCATGGGTAGCAAGTACTATTTGTAGGAGCAAAAAAGGACTGGTCTCCATCAYTAGTTCTAATCTAGCCCTATGAGGCAAAATGCTCTGTTCTATTACTATTCTCTGGCACCTGGTACAAGGTGTTCATAGACTTAGCAAGGTTGCACTTTGCAGCACTGCTTATCTGTCAGCTCTGCTAATGGCAGTGCTCTTCAACTCGGTCTCCAGTATAAGCTCATTTCTTTGTGCAAGTCCAATGGAACAACTCTTCTGAAGAGATTTTAAAGGGATACTATAGAAATGCAAAAAGCATGGGGAAACAAGTTTTCTTCTAGATAACAGATCTTCCTTGAAGACAAGGAATACACAATTTGCTTCCTGTGCGTGGAGGCAGTGCCCCTTAACTCATTGCCATAGAGAAGGTTCATGGATGAATACTCCAGAATAATACTGCAGTGACCAGAAAAACAAGATAAAGTTGACTTTAGAAAATACAAATTCAAGCTCAAGAATCATTGTAAAGATGGGAAAAGATGCAGAAATTTCTCCAGAATYTGAAATGCAGTATACAATTTTGTGTCTAGCAGCAGTAGGCAAGGYACCATGATGAAAAGTGCAGTCCACTGCTAGGCAGCACTCACCAGTGCAGCTCCATTAATATGTTAATAACCCTGGCAGGTCTGGGGATAATGGCCTTGCAAGCATAAGGAGAATCTCATTTGATTTTCAGCTGGTTCACTTTATACAGGTTGGTTTTCTTATTGATCRCAAACCTTTGCATAACTTCTCCATAGCTCTACAAAGTATAAATAATAGTTAACATTTGCCATCCCCGTTTTTGTTCCTTCAGTGAGCAGATCCAGGTCTTACAGTGCTGACTACCTGCACAGTGAGAAGCACCAAAGAGAACAAAGAACACAGAAGCATTAAGAGGGGGATAGCACTGGACCTTACATGCCTTCCTCTTACCGAGATCTGTTATTTTTCATGTTTCTTCAGAACAACTTATCTTGAGTTTATGCAGAACACCAGAAAYATAGGATTCTAGTATCTTCTCTTAATATACTGACAGATGGAGTCAAAGCACAGAAGCAAAAATTCAACTGGCAGTTTATATTCTATGCACTATTGAAAACTTGGAAAGTATATGTGAAAACATATACAAGCAAATACTCTTTTGAACTTTTGCAACTTCCATCAGCATTTTGCCTTCTGTAAGAGCCTCACCTGGTTTCTATATGCTTTTAACTCCTCATCTCTCGAACTAAAGACTGAAATAACACCTTATACTATTTAAAAGCTGTAACTTTCAGCACTTTTTGTGAAGCATAATGTATCAGTGTCCAGCTACTAGTCAATGGCACACTCCCAGCTGAGTATTTTTAACTGTTTTAAGGGGAAAGTAAAATTGCAAGAACAGAGCTACAAGACAATTTAGCAATCCTAGCTACACAGGGCAGATACAACAGCTTCTAGCCTTTGTTGATTGAGAGAGATTACTCCTTAAAGCTCTGCTGTCCCCTCCCCCAAAATTAGCTCTGCTCACCCTCCCCCCCTTTTTTCTTTTCTTTTTTTGGTCACTGAATCAAGATTTATTATAATAAGCGCAAACCTTGGAACCGTTTAATTCCTCACACTGGATGCTGGCTTTGCTAACATTTCTTCCACCTCTTCTCTGGCTCTTTCTTGCCCTTGAGGTAATTTTTTGCAAAATTTCCATGAGATCCACCTCTAACCTTCCTCCCCCCTGAAAAGATACATAGAAATATGAATGGCAGCATGCAATCTGTGCAAAGACACAGCACAGAAACTTGCACCTTGCACTCCTTTTCTATGTAAATAATGCAAGGATCCTGCGGGAACATGCCAGGGATTGGAATTTTTAATTAATGGGTCTCTTTAATGTGCAAATCAGGAGCAGATTGCAAATTCTGACTTGCATTGATTATGAAAAACATTAATTGAACGTGCAAGACCCCAAACAGAGGCAACATCTCAAGCCCTGCACTAGACTAGAAGATACGGTGCAAGAGAATACAAATGTATCTTGGAGAAACAGACCACTCYAGGCAACAGCACCTTAGAAATGTAAGCTGTGGGAGTTCATGTGTACAGTGTATTAAACATTAAGCATYTGCACTGCATTCAAAGAGCGGCCACTGTAATTTCAGTATTAAAAGACCACTCAGACTTTCTCCATGGATGCAAAACAGGAATAAACATGAGCTGCATGACCACAGTTTGGTCACCAATTTGTATGTAAAAAGGATGACAGAAAAAAAAAATCTGGAATATAATTAAAGATTTAAAAAAGAAAGAAAGAAAAAGTAAGACAGTGCAAACAAAGCAATGCTGTCTCTTTAAACAGAAATTCATCCTATATAAATTATGGCCATAAACTTTTCCTGCAGTGCAGCCTAATTAATTCTTGTTCTATACACAAAGGGAAATGCTGGGTGACAAATGGGTGTGAAGCCTGAAAGCTGCCAGGTCTGCAAAACATTTTCTACTTCAATTTATAAGCAATTTTGCAGTAAATCATCCACCAGAACCTGAGATCTCAGGAATRCAAGACTGTCCAAGACACGTTATATCTTTTTTATTATTTTTTTCATAAAAGATTACAAAAATATTAAATRCTTGAGCTTTTGTAACCTCCAATCTCAAAATTTGGGAAACAAGCATGACTTTATCATTTTTACTCAGATTTGGCTTTAAAATTGCAACTGTACAGCACATCGCTGTCAAACTCTTTAACACCATTACACTTGATCCCTTTGGGAACTTCCCTACCACCACTAGCTGCACAAACAGAAAGTTGCCTCCCTTCCCCATATAGGGGGTACCAAAGAGTCAAAGGTAAGGAAAGACTGGTTTCCATTTCAGAACATCCATCCTTCCTGTGAACTGTGCAATACAAGGTTCTTGAACAATGGAAGCATTTTGGATAAACTACCAGAAGCATTCTGGGGCAACTTGCAAAGAGATGCTTGGGACTTGTACAGGGTTCAAAGGGAGCTGGGCACTGAGAGCCCCCTGTGCCCGCACACCTTCATCAGGCTACCATTTAAATAGAGAKCTTAGATTTGGGGATYAATTATTTTGCACAAATTTACACAYCAAATTGCTTCCTCCTATTCAATGAAGGCCATGACAACATGCCCAATTTAAACAAAGAAGCTATGTTCATTTATTTTGCAGATAGAAAGAAGTGCTGAAGCTTCCCACTTTTGGACTGGAGTATCATCCAGTCCAAAACAGTGTCAATGTCATGATCATTCCAAATCCTGTCCAAGACTGAAGCACATTATGCACAATGGAACAGTCTCAACATCCAGTATTCACAAAGTCCTGTCTTCAACTCACAGCCARCTGGTTAATCTTTAAACCTTCCTATGTACATTTCTAAATTTTCCTGGTAGGGGAGTGATATCTTGTCCAAAAGTTGGTAACACAACAGTGATGACAGCTCAAGAGCAAAGAACTGTGTATCCAGCCCATTAAATCATCATTTACAATCAAATAAAAGGCTTATTTTTAAAGAAGCCACTAAGCCACTCCATCAGCTAAAAATTAGGACTATTACTGGAAGTTGATTTACAAAAAGCGAGGTGGCCCTCATAAATCAAATCTGACTCATGGTTCGTCAACTCAAGAAACAGCTTTAAATATATTACGACATATATTTTTAGAAAGGATTTAGTTTTGCTTACTGAACTGACGGTCATACCCATGTTATCCACACAGGAGCTCCTTGAGTGAAGACGTAATACAGCTCAGAGTGCCCATGTGGTAAAGCTGTAGCTCTGTTGATTAGTCATGCATCCCTCTCTCAATGCCCAACACAGCACAGTGAGAGAAACATGTCACATATCATCCAGGAAGGACTAGGAACATGCTTGGTGTTAAGTTTATTCCTCATTTCATGCTTGGTACATGGTAACTTCTGGTAAAAACATCTTTGCATAGCAGTGAAATGTATTCAAATGGGACAATAATACAGCTCATCAAAAAAGAATATCTATCATAACCTACTTTACCACACAATTACAGACTGCGCTAAGAAAAAGGAAATTTAAAAATGGCCTCATAAAGAATACTTGAAAATGCTAAACAAGTGTAATAGTACCAGGATGTTCCTAAATTCRTTACTGTTAAGAATAATGCATACAGTATCACAAATTCACACCACATTACCTGTACGAACTGAGTTCCAGCCCTACATAGATGCAACTACTTCAGCTTAGACACATCCACATCAAAATGTCCTTCCTGTCTGTCAGGCCAAGCTTTTTCTCTGCAAACTTCACACAGATCCCTCCAGCTGTATCTCTTTGCTGTCTTCACACACTAAATATATGAACATATGTTATCAGGAACATCACAGTATGCTACTGGAACTTTTCCTGCCCATATTATGAGAAGAAGATGGGGAGGGAATCACGGAGCAAACACTATCCATGGATTTCCTTTTAACATTCTGGACAACTGAAAGATTAACCTCTCTGCTGTACTGTGTAACTGTGTACTGTATTATACTCCATGTTCTTGGACGTATTTTGCTTATGGGAAATATCAAAATGTCAACCACTGTTTCTGTTAAAGGTCTTTAATGATATTGCATTTTAGACCTGTAATGAAACATGGTGCTTGGTGCAGTTTGTAATGCATCTCATTAAGTACATTAATAACATGCATTTCACTGAAAGGTCATCTTAGTATTGTTGGGAGTTTGCTTTCCCCCCCCCCAATCACTTTGTTTAAAACAGCAGAGCTAACCTTAAAACACGAAGTATCTCACCTGCTGTAACTGCAGATAAGCTGATTAGCTACTGTGTGCAGATTAGGTGTAAGGTATAAGTAGTAGTCAGAAGTTGGTGGAAGGGCAAGATTTGGGGTCAGGTTTAACTATGGTGAAAGTTCCTAATCCAATTTAAGCTGATTTGTGCCAGCCTAGGCCAAAATTTCACAGTGTGAAGGTATCACTAGAGCACGCAAACTGAACACCACAAGGTTGTACAGACATACAATCAGCACCAAACCAGACAGTTCAGATCACATTTCTGCTGTTTTGCACACAAGGTTGTAGATACCACTACAGTGTTCTGTATCAACTGGATTAACACAAGGAAGCCTCTCAGAATCCTCCAGCATGTTACACAGTGTTTCCCTAGAGAGCTGAAATGCTCTGGAAAGTAACCAGCCAAGTATTTCAAGAATGAGAAACAAGAAATGTATGTGAAAGGAACACCAACTTGCCAATTTTTAAACACACCACCAGGCTTATCTTAGTTATTCAAAAAAAAAATCACTGAAATAATACCCTTCAAAGTTCATTAATTTCTGAATAGTGGGCACAAAGAACAAACTATGTATAAACATCATCATCTGTATGACTTTTGAAAGAAAACAAAGTCATAACAAAGGGACCCCCCCGCACACCAACTGATACTTGGAGTAGTTTACATTAATTCCTGAGGATGGCAAACCAGACATTTGATCTCCCTATACATTTACCTGAACACCAATACAGAAGATGTCCATTTTCAGAAACTAAACAGATCCACAACCCACTGAAGTTGAGGACTTTGTACTTATCAGTTGTTGTGTGCACATTATATTTGCTGTATTGGATAATTTACTACAAGTCTCATCAGGTCAATATCACTAACAGTGTTCCTAAAAAAAAATAAACAGATGAAAGAGCTCCTAGCTGAAATGATACTTGCTGTTGATTTGATAGCATAAGCCCTCTCCTTTGTGCTGCATTACTTCTGCTTAGGGCAAATCTTTGCATTCACTGACACAGCRCAAAGTTGGTATCATGCATCACAACATATCTCTGGACAAAGCAGCATCCCAGCTCTGCACCAAACACCAATAACCAAATCAGTCATTTCTAAGATCCAACAGGAAACTTACATTCAAGACTCACATAAACTAAAAGTGAGGGCAGGACCCAAGTTGAGACTCACCAGCACAACGTAAGTGACAAGACTAGTCACCAACACAGATAAACTAATTATATCTATGTGAATGACAGGTGGTATTGTCTTTGTCTAGGGTAGAAAAYTCTTTTTGTTTTATGCAAAGGTCCTTTTGTAAAGGACCTAATTATTAATAAGAAAAATACAAACAAACATTTAATACCGACGCTATAGATGCACATAACTCAAAGCCCTCACCTTCCCACTACTTCTTCCCCATGTAGCAACATACTGGCTACAGCAGAGTTTACCCAAAGTAGAAGCATCAGAGAATTGTTACCGTTCTTGACAGCATTGTCAAATTCTTGTCCACCTTCCTTTTTAAAGGTTGGGAAAGTATCTGGCTGTGGAAGCCGATTAGCTGTTAGGAGTACTTTCTGCATCTTGATTCTCCCTTCCAATAGTTGATCCCACAGTGCTTCATAAAAGAGAAAGAAAACAAAACATTAATTTCACAAGCCAAATAACTTTTCTTTCACCATCCTATGATGCTGCCAGCAATTTTGTGAATCAATAAAATCATCTCTTTGCTTTAGTGTTCAAAAGGACATGCTGCACATGGAAGTTTGTCGTCTAGTAGGACAGATGGGAACTATATTCAGCATTACACTCTGGAAGGAAACAGGAGTACCAGCATCACCGCTCAGTACTASCAGTGTAGGAAGTCCCCATCCCCACCAATACTACAAGTATATTCAGTACTGTGTCAATTAAGCCAGTGAATAAATACACTTCATAATAGCTAACTTTTGTATCAGCAGTGACACCAGTTTGCAYAGCACACCTGGCAGAAGATCTGGAAATGACTAGGGCTGCTGTAGCATACATAGCACATGTGCAGTGTGCTAACAGCACATTAGCATGCTGAAGTTGTTCCTAACACAGCCAGTTTCTCTAGGGTCAGCAAGGTGAAAGTGTTGTTAAAATACAAAGCAAACATGTACCAACCTAACTGGTTCTTCACAGCTTTTCCTTTTTCTACTTCTTCATCCATTTGTCCTTTTGAGAATGTCATCATCCCTCCATCCTCCTTGCTCTCTTTGGCATCTTCTATATTGTCATGGTTTTCATTCTGATATTCCTCACTATCATTTGCTKCTTCTATGCTGCCATCATCTTCATCCTCCCCTTCACTGCTGCCTACATCATCCATCCCCTCTGTAAACTTCTCAAAGTCTGTGATGTTCTGGGAACTGAACTTTGGTGCTTTGATCTTGACAGACAAATCTGTTTTTTTCTCTTCACTGTCTTCCAAGTCATCTTCCTGGTCACTGCCAGCACTGCTGGGTTTCTCCTTTGCTTCACTGTCTAAGCTGCCCTTGTCTTCCAAATCTTCACTGCCGCTGGACCATTCATCTAATGCTTCGTCACCTAATAATTAAAAGAGAACAAAGTCATTTAAGTAACTAGCAACAACTGCCACTCTGCAATACATATCATCAAATGGGTACTGGCTTGGGCGATCTAGCTCCAAGATCTGTTTTAAGTACAAATCTACGCATGATGTTACTTTTGGTTTTGGTCAATGGACTAAAGGAAACATGAGGCCACACCCACAAACAGATCTCTGCTCACATTTTCTTTCATATTTTCTTTCATATTCTTTCACATTTTCAACACTGGGTTGATCCATGTTACCTGACAGCCTTTCCCACGAAATAATGACATGGTAAGAAGACAAGATGGTCAAGATTTGGTACAGATGTCTCTACAGTGAGAAACTGTATAAACACGCAGTCCCCAAGATATTTTAGCTTAAAAATATCAGCTTTTTCTTTTCCTCCATACAGTGTTCGGTCAGTGCTCTGGCTAGCCTCACCTTACATACAGTCACATTTTTTCTTCAATCTGTAGAAGCAGACATTGTCTTTAGAATTCCCCCTTCCCTTAAGCCAAAAAAATAAGGCCTGGGTTTCAGGAGGGAACTTCAAAAGGTGTCCAATATAGTGAACCTGTTTATTCCCTGTAACAGGGATTTAGTGTTTCTCATCTCATTTCAGATGGCACCAACTCAGCCTAAAGTGCTAACACTAGGTTGAAGCAGCCTAGTAAAAAGGGGAAAGAAATGTCGTTTCTTACCGGATCCTTCTTCAGACAGAACACCTCCCCAGAGWTCTTCTTGTAAGGCTTTGCGAGATGTGGCTTTTCCAATGTACCTTTTATCAGCTTCCAGAAGAGAGGCTGAAGCTTTTTTCCGTATATTACCAACTGGGAGAATGTCATCTGCAGTTTCATCCTCAAATTTGTCAATCACTTTAGCAACCGTAGCTGTGGAGAGAGAAAAAAAAARGRRGGGGGGGGGAATCTAAACTGAACTGAATTTCAAACTAGAAAAACTAACTGCAAAAAGCAGCCATCTTTCTCAAAGGTAAACTCTCCTCATGCTCTCCAAATAAAAATGTGCTGCAAAGGCCAGCTGGATGGCAATACAGCTTCACGTAAGACTTCGGGATCTAGAGCAAACACACGTCTTTCCCTGGTGAAGAAAAGATTGCACACTAACTCTAAGCGATGAAAAGAAAGGTTGTTGGGGAATCAAAGACAGAGAGAACGCCTCAAAGCTGGAAAAAGCTGGATTTGTTTAGATCAGCATCAGTCCTGTCTAGGAACTAATGAGTGAAGAAATACTTAAGATCCAGCAGGAAAGAAAAAAATAATTAAAAGAAAAAAAAAAAAAGACAGCTGCAAGGGCACTTTTCAGAAAAAAGAATCTGTGACATCTCCATAGCTAGAGATGCTCTCACACCTTCTACTGCCAGGTTAATCTTTGCAGGAGGGAGGGAGATGTTACACAAACAGACCAGTTCCAGAACACCTCTCTGCACTTCTGACTTCTCCATACACATTTGGTTCCATAGGGTTCACCTGCAATACAGTTAATTTTTTTTTTTTTTTTTTTTTGAAGCCCTCACATGGATCCCTGAACATCAAGGGAGCCTCCTGAGAAGTGTGGTCCTCTGTATGGAGGACTCAGTAAAGCTAGAATACCTTCACTTTATGCTGACAAATTAAAGGAGGAAAAATTGCAACTCAGATGCACTTTGGCCTCTTGATACATACATATAAYGCACAAAAATTTGTAAACATTTTAGAATGCCTAAGCAGAGAAAATAATTTCACCATGATTATTGTTCCCTTTCATATCTTCATCTTCAGGACACAGGAATGAAATATTCCAGCAAAGAGGACTCATCATACAATGTTTCCTCTTTATTTTCATTCATGTGTGAGACCCCCTATATGCAAAATTACAGGGTTAGTACTGTTCAACCAATTGAGTGATACAACTGGCTGAACATCGCTAAGTGCTCATTTTAATGTGTGTTTGCAAATGTTAATGTCTCACATACATTGTTTACTTGGTGGTGGGGGGGGGGACATTTTTAAACCAAGACAAGTTACTAGGGATGATGCCTTATTTCATCACTCAACAGACACTGCACTTCAAACCAGCGAAAAGAGAAATCAGGAGTCTCCCTTGGACGCAAAGTCCTTTTGTGATGGTGTAAACACAAAGGTAAGCTTTACAGATTCCTCGTTAAGAGGCAAAACTTACCCTAACACAACAGGGTTGACACAACTCTTAGGAGCCATGCAGGACACCACAGCAATGAACCCATGCGGTGCCCACACAGCAGCCAAGAGGAAGGCTACATGTCACGGAAAACCAAACTGTTACGTATCATCGTGCCCGCYGTCTTTGAACACTCCTTCCTTGATAGTCTAAAGCAAGTCAGAGATTGGGTAAAAACGCAGGACACGCCACTAAGTTCGCAAGGAGCCACACAGCTGCTCCTAATCACGTGCAGGAGCAGGCATCGTTTCTGCTCTTACAATTTCTAAGTTCAAGCATTCCAACCGAGACGCCTCGTCTCCCCACCGCCCCGGCGTGATACAGCCCCAGCAACGCGGAGGCCCCCGCTCCGAAGAGCCTCCGCTCGAGGCAGGGCCCGGGAGAGGCCGGCGGAGGCTGAGGGCCAGGCGGCGAGGAGCACGAGGCCGCAGGTCTCCTCGCGCCTCGCCCAACTGCCCGGGCACGACGGACCGCTCGCGCAGCCACCCGGCCTCCCGCGCCTGCCATCCTTTATTCAGCTGGAAATAAAACGCGTCTCTTGCTCGTACTCAAGGCCGACGCGACGCGACCCGACTGCTGTCGCTCCGGCTACGAGATGAGGGCGAGACCCCGCGGCGAGGAGCGCCGGGGACCGGGCGGGCGGCAGCGTGGGGACCGCCACGACGACACCCCCAGCGCCTGCCTGTCACCGGGAAAGCGAGAGAACTCGCAAAAATCTCTTTAAAAATCACCCCGAGGATGGAGGGGGGGGGCGCAGATCTGCCTCAGGCCTGCGGGGTTTCGGCCCCTCTCCCCGAGGGAGGTTTCCGGCCGGCAGCC
>NW_028186083.1:756934-769146 GCF_003343005.1 Rhea americana
CCGCCGCCGTCGCCGGGGCAGGCGCGGCGGTCACAGTCACCGTCTTCCGGGCTTCGCTGCCCCGGCGAAGCGGACAGACGCGGCGCGGCCTGAACAATAAATGATCGGGACGCCCCAAGCGCGCGAGGCGGCCGCGTCCCGCCGCCGCGGAGCTGGGGACGCGGCTGCAAACGGCCTTCGCCAGAGCGAGCGGGGGCAACGCGAGGCTGGGAGAGCGGCGGGCCGCTGCGCCCAAGCACAGCGGTGCTGCGGCTAAAAACAACAAAAAAAAMCACAGCGGCACTTGAACTTATAAAATACGTATTCTTTTAGTGCTGCTCAATGCACGGAAGGGGGTCGTTTCTTGCCACGTGCGTCAAGCGCGCGGCGGTGCCGAGGCGGGTGCCCGCGGCCGGCCGGAGCGCGGCGCCCGGCCAGGCCCGTCGGCGGGTCGGGGGCAGCGCTGGGGCTGGCGGGAGCCGCCGGCGGCCGGCGCGAAGCCCTGGGGCCTCCGCGCAGACCGGAGCTTCGGGCGCCTCGGGGCCCAGCCAGGGCCTTTTCGGGTCCGGATGGCGGGAGTCGGCGCGGGGGTGACCGGAGAGGCCCGAGCGCGGCMCTGGCGCTTCCCTTTCCGCCCTGGGTCGCCTCTGGGGCCGGCAGCATCGGGCTGCAAAGCTTCAGGCAGGCCGGCAGCTCGGGAGGCCGCTTGCTCGTCCCCGTCGTCTGGTCAGCGCAGGGCTCTCCCCGCTGCTTAGCTGCTTTTATACACTATAAAAATTAATCCAGGCACGGCTGCTAATTAGGATGCAGAAACGTGCCGGCCAGGCGGCCGCGGCGGCGTCGCGCGTTTGCTCCCTCGCGCCGGGATCCGGGTTTATTCCGCCGGAGCAGCCGCGTTCAGTGCAGCCGGTTGTCCTACAGAGGGCAGAGGAATATCATTAATTACCATTTCCTCCAGCAGCTCCTGCAGTTCGCTGCCAGCTACCAACTTCAGACGGGGGCTTTGCTGAATCCTGGGAGGTGCGGAGGGAGAGGAAGGCTGCAAAAAAAAAAGCATCCCACCCCGCACTTTCCTTCTCAAAAACCCTCCCGACTCTCCCCATACAATTGTGTGACATTGTATATTATAAAGATAATATACAATTAAATGTATATTTTTTAAACCCTAGTGTTTACTGAAAACACACATTTCCATTGCAGACAAAACCCTTGGATTTTATGCTGGCATTTTCAATTCTCTTTCAACTTTTGGGGGGATAAAAAATATGCAGATCTCTTATTGTAAATAACGTGACTGAGAGCTGGAACCCACTGCGTTGTGTATTACTTTGGTTTGCCATTGATCCATTGATGCAGCAACATAAAATTAAGCACTGCTACCGTATTTGTTACTAARACATAATTTTATAAAACAGCCCATGCATATAGTTCTTCCCTGGCTTTGCTGCTGCTGCTTTTTTTTTTTTCCCCTCTAAGATCAGTAGGCATTTTTGTTTCCAGAATAAAAGATGCCATAATAAAGGAAGGGAGGAGCCTAGAGAAATAATTCTGCATAAAATTAAGTAGCAGAAACAGGTGCTTACCTTCAYGAACAGTTACTTGGAAGTACTCGGCCAACCAAAGAACTATTGCCAACAGCCCCATGTGTAACTGCATTTTCAAACCTTTGCACTTTACAAGGTGAAAAAGGGATGTTTTCTACCCTAACCTAACAAATAATAAATAGTCTCATCAATAAAGTGAGAGAGGCTTTTAGAGATGGTTATATAGAGTGTACCCAATACAATTTATAAAAAAATACACAGCGAGTTGCAGGAGTATTTTTCAGTAAAAAATCAGCTTCTTGAAGTCAACTAAATTTTTGTCACTCACTTCAGTGAGATCAGAATCTCACCCATTGAGATTAATGGGACTATTGTTCAGTATAAATCTCGAATCCAGCAATGCATTAAAATTCTTGTACAACTGTAAACACGAGGGGTCCTGTCAAAGCTTATGGACCTGTTTTTCTACCCTGCATCAGTCATTTACATCAGCGCAAAACAAACGTGAACAGATAAAAATCGCTGTACAGTCAGAACGTGCAGTTTCGCTGCCCCTCTGCGGCGGGGAGCGCGTGGCGTGCAGCCAGCGAGCCCGACCCGCGGGGCCTCCGCRCGCCCCAAAATGACTCGGGTGCGAGCTACGTACGGGCTGGCTTGAGCAGCAGTCAAAAGCGTGCAGCGCTGTTCATCGCAGATTTTTGTCAAAGGGATTGAGTCAATAAAACAACATCAAACAGAAAATCCCCAGTATTAAAGCCATGGAATGTTAAAATATTTTACCAACACAATCCCTCGCTTTACTGTTTATTCTTTCTCTTTTGCCTTTTAGTTAGCAGGATAATTAAATCAGACTCTAAGACTCGGTTTTAATTTCTGGTTCACATGCCCTCAAACCATGCTGCTGTGGTTTGGACTCCTAATCGTGCAGGAGAGTATTTGTATAAAAATTATATCAATACATTTTAATTTAATTTTTAMGACAATCATGAAAGCCCTTTATGCATCATAGTAAGTTCCATAAAACCCTCTGCCTGTTTATAAACTATAAGCCTAAGTCATCAAATAACTGGCAGAATTTCTTTGGCATTTTTCTTCCTAATTTTACTTTCTATTTACATGTATATTTGGTAAAATTAAAATAACACCCTAAACATGTAACGGATAACCAAGTGAATTTTGAATAGTCTATACTACAAAAAAAAATCTTCTAATTTCTCATACTTGGTTTCCTTTGCTGTTATGATGTATTTGTGGAGCTTGTCATCTTTTARGAACTGCCACATTAGATGGTGGCTTTAGCAGTGAGAGACTGTATCATACTTGTGTGTCTGTATAATTACATATTATTAATAACAATCAAWTTTTCAGGGCATTTCTTTACTTAAACATAAAAACAAAGAAGTGTGTTGGAAATGTAAAGCCATTCAGACAACCGCGCTGAATAATTTACTGCTCGTCTGCCAAACCGTCCGCGTTCGCCAGCGCTCAGCGCCGGGCTCCCACCTTGCGCGACGGGAGCAAGTTGGGCTGCGGTCTGCGCGATTCCCAGGGAGCCGCGAGAATTACATGCAGCCGAGTCACAGCTACTGAATTTAATTGAATTGCATTATCCACAGCAGAATTTGACCCACATATGGAGGACAGCATACTGTCCAAAAATAGCTACAAACTAGAGCTGAGCAAGTTTAATTTTTCCAATATTTTGGCCAGTAAATGTCATTTCACCAAACCAACCTTTTTAATTTTAACCAGATTATTTCATTTTACAATTTTTTTTAAATCAGCAACATAATTTATCAGCAAAAAAAAAAGAGAGAAGAGAAGGAAAATTAGAGGAAGCAGGAAAGAGAATAAAGGAAAACCCTTCCACTGTTTWAAAAAAAAAGTGTAACAGGAAATGTAGATGTATATAGAAAAAAATCTTTCCCTAGAAATATTTATTAATATTTTTCCTCCACATTTTCATTTACTTAACTATTTCTGATATTTTAACCCATCACTCATTCAAAAACACATCTTAATTGATTTTAAGACTTAAACATCTCTTAGTTGTTCTTACAGCTAAAAATACAATGAATATAGTTTATAGGAATAGATGCAGGGCCTAAGATGCTTCTAGCAGGCGGCAGTTTAAAAGGCCACCCAGAGACAATTTAAAGCCTAGGAGAAAACGAGAGTAAAAGTCTGTTTGTGATCGAGAGAATCCCTCAGTGCAACAAAAAAGAGCAAATACACCATCTCTTCTTGAGATGCCGAACACAACAGTCCACGGTAATTTTTGTCCTATGGCTCACTCCTTCCCATTCACCACAGCACCCGAGCGTGTGTTTAAGTCTGTGAAAGRCAACGAGGATGTTTTCCAGCTTATATTTAAGCACGTCCATAGGATCTGCRCTGCATTACTATTCCCATGCCATATATAGACCTTCCAACAAAATCACAGTAGACCTGTGCTGCAAATTTGGGCTTCTCAGCTTAACAGCATTAAATACTTCCTTCCAAATGATTAGAGATCCTATCAGCCTCTTTGAAGATTCAGATTCTGCAGGAGGCAAGCTTATATTAGAACCAATCAGGCAAAAGCCTTAATTCTTATGATTGCCAAAAACGCTCTCCAAACATTGCACCAAAGACAACCAAAGCAGAGATGTTCCTGAATTTGAAGACAGCCTGTAACAGGAGACGTAAGAGATACCGATTGTACCGCTTCTCCCTAAGGAGCATTATACAGAGGGCCACGGGATACTCTGAGAAATGGCAATTGATATGCATAATAAAGACAACTGCACGCCTCTAATTCACCGATGCCACGCACAAATGGTAAACACGCTGCAGAAAAATCCGCGGTCCTGAGAGTACCCTGCCTTTTTATGATGCTAGTTACAGTAATTCCAAGTACAAAGAGAATTTACTAATTTCAGCTAACTGTAAGGCCACAACTACTCTTCAATTTTTGTAAGTTGCTGTGTTTAATGAAAGAAAAACTCTCCAGGCAACAAAGAACTCCGCTTTGTAAGCAGGACCCCATGGCGTATAACCGAAAACCACAAATACTGTTCAAAAAGAAACACAGAAGAAAGATAGCGGTCCCAGAAGGATTTATAATTGAAGTAGGTTGAAATCTTTTTTAAACAGTCCCATTAATTTCAGTTAGAGCTTCATGAATATTTTGCTGCGTAAGAAAACCTGAGCACCCTGGTACAGCGGCYGACACAAATAAAAGACTTTCCAAATCCCTTCCTAATCCACCTGGCGAACGTCAGCTTCTCCTGCCCTGCGCCCTGGTAATTTCCTGCTCTCAGCTGCACAGCACATTTGGAATTTAAGGATACATATCAACTGTTCAATCTTAATATATCTGAAGTTATATATTAGTCTGTATACAAGGGCAGTAACAGAAAGGGAGATTGCAATTTCTTGTATTTAATATTGTAAGAACATGCAAAGCTTAAATAAAGYACTGTTGCTCAGGGAGAAATTCCAGACTACGGCAGAAGGAATTTTTCCTAGGAGGACATTGCAGTATCTGCCGCTTCCTAGAATGGCAAAAGTATGTAAATCACCACTGATATTTTTAAATTATATTTATTTATAGATTTTTATCAAGTACCCATCACTCAGCRTCTGGGTACACATACACGTATTAAAATAATATACATCATTTGTCTACAAATCGTAATTTAAGTACATTCKTACTCCTGGGATATAGATCTTTCCAAATCCCCTACCATTCCCCAAGCAAAGGCCTGAGTAAACAGATGATAGARATGACTGGAGGAGAAAGGGAACTGCAGAGAGGAGCGTCACGCCGTGATAGCGTCGTGGGCACGTTAGGCAACCGGTTTGTGCCAAAAGCAGCGTTGTGCGAGTGCTGGGCACCCGGGGCATTTCGAAGACACCTTGGTCACCCTTAAAAACACCTCCTTCACATGGATTAGCTTAACGTGAGTATTACTTACAATGCTTTCCTCACGCCTTTTTCTTAGCAAACGTTACATGGTCTTAACCRCAGGACCTGCGGAAGCCTTCATGCCGCGTGCTTCCGCAGCGGGGCTCGGCCGCGGGCTGCGCACCGCTCTCCCCGGCTAAGCCCGCCGCGCCGCGGGGGCACGAGCGGGCCCGCGCGSGCTTCCGCGCCCCCGGCTGCGCCTTCTCCCGCGGCGCAGCACCAACGGGAAGGTCACCGAGACCGTGACAGTTAAAGAAGAAAGAGAAAAATCAAACGAGAGCAAATGCTTCTAAAAACACATTAGAAAATTCATTGCACGTGTATAGCTGCACACATGTCATGTCTCTTCGCCTGCATTTAAAAAATAATATGCACATGCAAAATTAATCCACGCCGTGCGTGTTTTCAGAGGACCTTCCCCTGCTCAGCCCAGTAACGCTGCCGAAGTCAACGGAAATGCTCTTGTAAACAGGGACTTAGGAGGCCCCGACGCGACAACGGCTTCAAAGGGAGTTTTGGCTGCGCGATTGTGGCTGGATTAGGGTCTTCGGCAACCCCGGGCTCGCTCGGGAGAGCGCAGGATTCAAACCTGCGAAGTGCTGGGGCCTCGGCTCGGCCCCGGGAAGCCCCGGCACGCGGGCGCAGCTCGGCGCGGGGGGCTGCTCCTCCGCAGAGCCCTCCGGGCGGCGAAACGCTCGCGCAAGCGAGGGGGATCTCGGGGCGGGGGGGGCACGAGCGGCCCTCGGTCTCTTTTGTTCAGAGCCCTAAACTGAACTAGATCGCACCTCTACACGAACACACACGGAACAAACCGTGCGAGTAACTTGCTACCAAAAAAAGAAAAARAATTAAAAATTGTTGGCAGACACAATTCCTACAAATAACACCTATTTGGTGAAATCCTCATTTAAAATAATYGATTCAGCAATGAAACAGCAGCACAGACCAGAAGCACTGATAGCAGTATTTATAAATAGCATCGGCCCAGTTAAGTTTATAATAAATAGATCACCCATTACTTTGCTTATATAAATGCAAAACAGAGCAAAAACCCCATACCAACAATATAAAAGATAAATAAATGAGTTAGACACGGAGCCCATGAGTTTAAGAAGTCTCCCCTGTATTTAATAAAGCATGATTTTTTTAGAAACACTAACAGATCCCTTGCAGAGAGTTTTTATCTTTATATTATTATATAAGACATTTTGTGTTTAAAGTGAACTATTGCTTCATCTAGATGGCCCCTCTGCTGGGCGTATAAACTAGGCTGTGAACAAAATAAGAAATCATCATTTAAAATTACAAAACATACAACTTTAAAGCATTTTGATTTTTTCCCTCAATCCAAAGAAATAAATAATTGAATTGCTGAGAATGTAGAAGTCCCCGTTTTACAGCAAATTTCTGCATCTACTTCAAATAAAAAATAAATCAACCAGAGTCACAACTGGTTGAGAGATGTGGGAAAATACGCAATTATAGTTCATCCTGTTCTATTATCTCAGCAGGTGGGAAATATTGAAATTAGTGACTTTTTAAAACTGAACCTAATTCTTTACTTCTAATATAGATCAAAATAATCTTGGAATCATTAAGAATTTTGCCTTTGAAGAACCAAATGTTTGGGATGTTGCAATAATTTATAATCAAAACATTAAATCTGTAATTGCACAAGGTTTCAGAATTTTTTGTTTTTCTCCAAGAATATTAGTATCTAGTGCAAAGCAAAATATTCTTCCCCATTTCCCTCTATAGAACTTCATATATATCAAATGTTATAAAACAATGGTCTCTCTATCAGCTCTGAAAAAAGGATTAAAATTACTTTCATGACATGGAGGTTATGTTGTCTTCCAAACCATTCAATTAAAAAAAAGATTACCTCTGCAGAATTAATTTAACTACAAATGCATCAATTTTAAACCACATATTTGCACATTTCTGACATTCATAATACATTTTTGTTTATGAATGATAATTTTGAATATGTTTTATCATGGACCTAGAATAAGCTAATATATTTAACAATTTGATTAGTTTCCAATTTTGTAATTTAATGTGGAGATTAATGTATTAATTCCTACTTTACCAGCTGCAGATGTAAAGAAAGGCTGAAACTACAGATAACTCCTATCTGCATTGACAACAGGGTTTAGACTTCTACTAAAGCAAAATAGATATACAGTACCAGTATAGTGGATAATTCTTTTCAGGGCTATTTTACTCAAGAGAATCCATTTAAAATTGCTTAAAACATCAAATGAAACACAAGTTATCTAAACATCAGATTTTCTAATTTTATTAAAAATGCACAAATTTTATCCAACATGTTTTCTTTCATACAGTGAATGGTCTAATATGCACTGGAGGTCACACAAGCTTAGGTTTGTTAGAACAATAAAAGACATATGAGAAATTTAATATATAAAGAAAAAAGTAGCAGCTGTTGACTGCATATTTGACCATAAAATTTAAATATTTTGGACTTTTATTTTAAAGACACAAAAATAAAACCTGTGTGGGTCTATATAAGTCATATTAACAATTCCATGAATGTTCAACAGGACTAAAAATTAGCAAAGATGTTTGTTTGTTTTTTTAACCTTGTAACACTTTAAACACTTTCTCGGGTTGCTGGTGCAAAGCACCTTACAGTATTTGTGCTATATATTTACTTTATTTGGCAACTGTCTGGGTTTCATGGGTTTTTTCTTTGCCTTCTGTAAACAACACCTTTTACAAACTAGCACAGTGAACCACAAGCCCTGCAATCTGTTATAACATCTACAGAAAAGAAAATGAACTATTTTGGTTGGTTGCTCAAAATATTTTGCTTTTGAACAAGAGGTTCTAAAACAGGATTTATTAGTAAAACATTGAACTCCTGAATTTAACATTAGACGTAAACAGTTGACTGTTTTTAGTTCAATAGAGTCTTTTTGTTTAGCTTTTCTCTCTTTGTGAAGGTAGAATACTTTTTGTTTGTTTGCTTGTTTCAAGTCATGTTCGTTAGAGGTCTGGTTGGTGACCTTTGCTAGGATGAGGAGGTTTTGTATGTGTAGCTTTGTGAAGGTAGAAGAGTTGGTGCTGAGGGCTTAACATTTAGTATTTGCTATTTTGGAAAACAAAACAAAACAAAAAAAAAAGGAAAAAGAAAGTTGTCCCACCTGATATTCAGCAGGCTGAAATGGCTGAAGCTAAAAAGAGTTTCTTCTTGTTGAACTTTCTGAGAGACAAGAATTAACAAACAAATTCATAATGCCAGAACCATCCTTAACCGGGAACGCTAGAGTTCTTGAAGCTTTTTCCCCCTTTTCTTTGACCTTTCCTTCATTCAATTATTATATTTTTTAAATGAGAAGTTTCTAAGGATTGTGGCTCTTAGGATGACATCCAACAGGGTACTCAAACTTACGCCATCCTACGGCATGGCAGCACGTTACTGTACAGCTTCACCAGTTTCTTTGTCAATGGTACAAAAAGTCCCCTTGTCTGTCTGTCTGTCTGTCTGTTTGTTACAACCATAACGTGGCGATTGTCCTGGTCTCTAGCAAAGCTTGCCTTGGAGTGAGCTGGATTCAGTTCGTTCCCAAGGTAATATTGTCTTAGGGCGGGAGAGATGTTATGTTTATTCACTTCTGTACACCGTAACAATAAGCAGACTAGATGATCATCACTTACTTAGACCCAGTTTGTTTTAAAGCTACCACACAGCCGCTTCATTCATTTCTGGTGGATGTGACAAGTGATTGCCATAGTTAGCACCACCGTTGACGGATATCGAGGAAAATGGAGGACTGGGGCCAAAAACTTCTGCAGACATGGAGTGCAAGGACCCGGGCAGGTTGGGTTCGGGGCTGGGCGAGTCTCCTGGCGGGTGCGACATGATGTCAGTGAAGCGCTGAGCCTCGCTGGAGGGGTGATGTCCGGGCAGGGGGTGATCCATTGCCCCCAGCGGGGTGCCGGACGGCCCCGAGGAGGGCACGAAGGGGAGATCCACCGGCGTCTGAGCTTGAGACGAGGGAGGTCCTTGCGGGAAGAAATCGTAATTGCTTCCAGGGCCGTAGTACTCGCTCTGATAATCTAGCGGACAAGGAGAGACGGAGGGAGGGTAGCGCACGGGCAAAGTCACCGGGAAATGACAGCGCGCTCCAGCGGCGCTGCACCCGGCTGCCTCCAAACGGGGTGCGGAGCTCACCGCAGCCCAGGGCAGCGGTGCCGCCGGCTCCGCCACGCTCCKGCTCCGTCCCGAGCGGGACCCCCCACACACCCCGCAGAGCCCCTCGGCTGCAGCTACAGCGTTTGGGCACCGAAACAGTCGGYGCTGCAAAACCTCCCAGCCCCACAGGAGAGCGAAACACGGCGGCCTGTGCACAGGGGCAGCGCCGCACTCAGGGATGTGCCAAACCGGCCCCCAAAATGCAGCACCAAGCTGGGGCRAGGCGTGCAGGGAGGTGCACACCGGGGTGCGTGCATGCATGCATGCGTGCGTGTGTGTGTGTGTGTGCACGCGTGTGCATCAAAGCAAAGCACTGTTTGCACACCAAAGGGAAAGGGCGTGAGCATACATCTCCGCGGGGTGCGCRGCCGCSGGCGCAGCGCGGCCCGGCTCCCCCKCGCCGCCCTGCGCKCCTCGGGGCGCAAGGGAGCGCGGAGCGGTACTCACTCACCTCCGTAGAAGGAGAAGGGCCCGTTGGGGATGAGCTCCCCGGGCTCCAGGCGGTCCACGAGCGGCCTCATCCTGCGCGGGCTGCGGAAGAAGGCGTGCCGGCGGGCGCCCAGCGCGCTCAGCTGCTTCATGCGCCGCTCCTTGGAGCGCCGGTTCTGGAACCAGACCTGGCCCGACGGGCCGGGGCCGCCGTCAGGGGCCGGCCGCGGCCGCGGGCAGCACCACCCCCCGCGGCCGCGCATTTCCCCCTCGCGGCTTCTCTTTTGCTTTCGCGCAAATGCGACGGGCCCCGGTGCGGCGCCGGCAGCGGCTCCCCGGGGGCAGCGGCTCCCCGGGGGCAGCGGCCCGCTCGGGGCTCCCTCCCCTCGCAAACGCCGCGCAACGCCCCGCGCAGCCGCCCCTCCGCGCGCAACTCGCCGGCTGCGGGTCAAGAATGATTGAGTTAATTCTTATTACCCTGACAAGATTACTCCTAATTACCCTCACACTGAGACTCTCCAATCTAACCTCGTCTTTAATGGTCCTTTAACCCCCCATTACCCCCAGCGCTGCGGGTTTATAAACCTTTTAATAATTCCAGCGCATTGTCATTCTTATTTATCCATTAACCCCTCACATTTATGGTTATTAATTTCGATACCATTTGCAGTTTTTATAGGAGTTTTTAAAGGAAAGCAGCTGGCCGTGCCCGCGCTGTCCGTCCGTCCGTGCCGGGCCGCGGACGGGGCGTCCGCGGGGCTGCCGGGGCGCTCCGCGGGTCGCGGAGAGGTTTCTAACCGTAGCAGCAGCGAGGTGAAACGCGGCTTTCCGCGGCCAGGGCACTGCGAGGGAGCGCGGAGCGCGGTCGCCGCTTGCCGCATCCCCCCCGCCGGCGCCGGGGCCGCGCAAGCCCCGGCCGCGCCGCGCCGCGCAAGCCCCGCGGCCGCGCTACCTGGATGACCCGCATGTTGAGGCCGGTCTCCTGCGCCAGCTGCTCCCTGATGTGCCGCGTGGGCTTGGGGGTGGCGGCGAAGGCGGCTTTGAGCGTCTCCAGCTGCTTGGCCTTGATGGTGGTGCGCGGCCCCCGCCGCTTGGCCCCCAGGTTCTGGTCGTCGTTCTCGTTGCTGCCCGTCTCCTTGTCGGACACGTTGGCGCTTTCCGAGTCCTTGGCGTCGTCCTGGGAAGGGTCTTGGGAGTCGGGGGACAGGCTGGGGTCACTGCCGGTGGTGGCTGCGCAAAGGGAAAGCAGCGAGTCACGCTCCGAGCCGGCCCCGGTGCCGCCGCGGCCCCGCGACGGGGCGGCCGCGGGCGCCGCAGTCCCGGTCCCCACGCCCCCGCCTGGGGGGGGCACCCCGTTTGGGGACAAAGAGGTGCACGGCGTCGGGGAACGGAGCCGGGCCGAGAAAGAGCCGCGGGGGAGGAGAGGAGCGCGGCCGCCGCGATAGCCCCGGGGCCGTGCGCGCCCCCCCTCCGCCCCGGGACGGCCGCCGCCCCCCCCTCACCTGAATGCAGGCTGTTTTCTTTGGCAGTATTGCTGTTATTTAGGTAATCTTCTTTGCAGACAAACTTGTTTTCGTCTATGATATAGAGCTCCTCGCCGGTGGAGAGCTGCTTGTTACACATCATACACGTAAAACAGTTCAAGTGGAACACTTTGCTCCGCGCCCTGCGGACCAAGTCGCTGGGGGAGATCCCCTGGGCACAGCCCGCGCACTTGGTCCCGAAACACCTGCGGGGAGAGAGGCCGAGGAGCGGGTCAGCGCGGCCTGCGCGCCCGCGCACCCTCCGCGCCCGCGCTCAGCGCGGCGCCCGAGCGAGCACGCAAAGCGACGCGCGGCTGGGCGCCCCTGCCAGCCCCCCGGCAGGTGCACTGCTTGCGAATAAAACAAAACACCGCTCCGCGGCGTCCCCCCTTTCTAACGAAATACCTGCCTTCGAATTACACGCGAGCGGAAAAGCCGATCCGGGCAGAGGATAAACTGCTGGAAGATTAATTAAGCACCGGGGCTGAGTTGTCCAGGCTTTCCCCTTTAAACCTTGACACATTGATTAACGCCGCTCTAATAAACATTAAGCAGAATTTCGTACG
>NW_028186083.1:769441-770911 GCF_003343005.1 Rhea americana
GCCGGGCTGGAGCGCAGCGCGGCCGGGCGCCGAGGCGGGGGATTTCGTTGCCTTTATTTTCCGTTTGCATGTGGATTGGTGCCGGGCAGCGGCGCATCCCTGCGGAGCGGCCCGGGGATGATTGAGACGCCGTTAGCACCTCCGCACGGCGGCCACAGCCTCCGCGGCCGCGGGGTTTCCTCTGCATTAGCACCTCCGAGCGCGCAGCGCTGCCCGCGGGGCCGGCCGGACGCCCCGTCGGGCTGGGGCTGCAAGCCCGGCCGAGGGGCACCGCGGGGGGGGGCGCGCTGTGAACCCCCCCCTTCCCCAGGCACCCGCCGGGAGAAGGCTTCCCCCGCGGGGTGCGCAGGGGCCCGCGGAGCGCGGGGCCCCCCGCTCCGGAGGCGAGAGCGGGGCGCACAGGCCGCCCGSAGCCCGGCGCGCTCGGTGCTGCCTGCGCTCGGCTGCGGAGATAGCGGCGCGGCGCGGCCGGGGGGAAACCGCGCGGCCGGCCGAGCCCGGCTGCGGGAAACGCCGCCGGGACGGGCCCGTGCGCCGCGCGGAACCGGCTCCTCGTTTAAAGCCGACTCCGGGGCAGCCGAGGTGCCCGGCGCCCCGCGGGGAGCGGGCCGGGAGGCGGGCGCGGGAGCGCGGCCGCGGCCCCCGCCGCGGGAAATAACAAAGGTTCCGGGCGGGTTTCCGTGTGCCCGGGGGAGGGGGAGAAGGAATTTCACAAGTCACACTGAACAAGAAAACAAACAAACAGAAAAAGGAAAAAAGGAAAACGAAAAATACGGGTAAAAAGGAGCCGGGGCTTCAGGCGGGAGGATCCGGTACTTACCGAAAGAAGTCGTTTTTGCAGTAAAGCTTGCCTTCTCGCGAAAAGCATTTCTCTGTCAAATTGCATTTACATTCACAGCACTGAACACACTTCACATGCCAAGCCCTGTCCAGCACATTCAACAAAAACCGGTCCAAGATTGGCCTTTTGCAGCCTGCACAGTGAACCATTGTCTTTGGTTATTTCTGAGAGTGGGGGTATTGGTTTCCCAGATGTCAAGCAAAATAAAAATAAAAATTTTGTTTAAAAAAGACGACAACACCGGCGTAGGTTTGCTTTTTGTTTGTTTTAAAAGCCTCGGAGAAGTGAAGGAGGAGAAAAAGAAAGGGAGGAAGAAAAAAATCTTCGTTCGAGTGTCCTAGGAGGGATACACAGGAGAAACCACCCACTGCCCAAGGAGACCAGCGCTTCAACGCAACAGCAGAATCCCGGCCGCTAGCAACAACAACAGCAATAATAATAATAATAATAATAACAATAAAACAACAACGACTATAAAGACCAGCGCTCATAAAAATTAAAAAGAATAATTAAAAAAAACGCCGAAAAGCAAGTGTGATGAGTTTTTTCTCAGGTCTGAGGTAGAGCAGTCAGGAGTCAAAGTGCATCTGCTTTTCCCAAAGAGAAATCAAAGGAGGAAAAAAAAAAAA
>NW_028186083.1:771601-786876 GCF_003343005.1 Rhea americana
CCCCCATATATTTATTCTGTGAATCCCGCGACTCCGTCCGGCGGGTGCGGAAAGGGGTGCGAAGCGCGGCGCGGCTCGACGTGCCGCCCGCGGGGCTGAGCCGCGCCGCCCCGCGCAGAGCTACGCAGCGGCGCCTCCGCCGTGATTCCCTTGCCGGCGCGCGCGGCCCCGCGCGCGGGCGGATGCTACTGGCATGTACCTTTTTTTTTTGGCAAATAAAAGTCCTTTTTGCTTTTACCTTCCAGGCTCGTAGTTAATCGCCGGGTCGTCGGGCCGCGGTGCCTCCTTCCCTTGGCGCTGTCCCGCTCGCGGGGATGCGTCGCTCCCCGGCCCACGCTGGCAGCGCGGCCCCGGGCAGCGGCCGGGAGGCGCCCGGGCCCCCCGCGGCTCCCGCTCCGGGGGCGCCCCCGCTGCTCGCTACCCGCCGGGCTCAGCGATCTGCGGGCCGGTAACGAGCGCAGAAAAGGGCGGATTGAATTTCCCGAGCGCGCCGAAGGGTGACAGACGCGGCCGCGGCCGGAGCCTGCGCGGCGGCGGAGCGGGCGCGGGGCGCGCATGCTGCGCGCCGCCGGACGTCTCGTGTCTGCCGCCCTAACGGCGGGGCTTGGCTGGCAAACCCACCTGGAAACGGAGTGAGCCCTCCTCCTCCTCCTCCTCCTCCTGCTGTCGCGGCTCCCCGCGGCGGGAGCTCAGCTCTGCTCTTATTTTCACGTGCATTTTCCTCATCCTTAAAAAAGAAAGAAAAAGAAAAGAAATGGGGAGCTGGGAAGAGGAAAATGAAGCCGGGAGAGCGGCTCCCGTGCCGGGGCGGTGTGTGTGTGTGTGTGTGTGGGGGGGGCCGCGGCGGCGGCGCCCCAAGCCCAGCGCTGCCCGCCGAGCCCGGCGCCCGCTCCGCTCCCGCGCTCGGGCCCCTCCTCGGGGCGACCGGAGCGGTCAAACGCCGCGGAGCTGCTTCCGCGACTCGTGTCTCCTTCCCCCCCGGTCCCCGGGCCCGGGCCGCCCCGTCGGGCGGCGGCAGGGGCCTCGCAGCCGGGCGCGCACGTGCGGCCCGCAGCTCCCCGCCTCGCTGCCCTCCCTCCCTCCCTCCCTCCCCAGCTGTTTGCTGGCGTCGCCTCCGCTTGCACACGCTAAAAGAGCCGGAATCAATACAGCCCCTCGGCGCGCACGCAGCCCCCCGCCCTCGGCGCCTCCCCGGCCCCTTTTCTCCCCGCATATGGGCTTCTTCTCATGTAAAGCAGAGGGAAGGGTGGCTGCGACGGCCTCGCTCCTCGCCCTGCAAGGCGACAGCTGTACTCTTCTGTCAAGGGACCTCTTCCCTTTGACTGCGGGCCCCCAAGTGACATGTGTTGGTAGGGATGAATGAGAGAAAGGAGATGAGCATCTTATGTCCATCAAGCACCAGTTTTTCACAGCGATTTTTTTTTCAGGCGTTAGCGAAAGCATCTGGTTACCCCCTTCCCCCCTCCCGCCGCCGCCGGCTGCGAGCGGGACCCGGGGGAGCGGGGCCGGGGCCGGGCAGCCCCGCAAACGCGCCCGTCGGGCCACGGCTCTGCCAGCTACCCCCAGCCGGCCCCCACGGGAAACACGCGATTTCCCCCAAGCCCCGCGCCGCAGGAGCATGGTTTCGGCGCCGGAGCGGGGCCGCGGCTGCCTCGGCGGCGCGGGGGGCTCGGCGGGGCGCTGCGGGCCGCGACGGGGGGGAGCCTCCCCCTCTGGGCAGGCTCGGCAGTGCCGAAAGTAGCGGCTGTTTCCAGGAAAAAATAAGCTGACCGCGCCGGGCCCCTGCCTGGCTTGCGGGGCGGCTCCCACGGCCCCTCTGCCACTCGCGTCCCGCCTGTCCCGCGGGGCCGGAGTGCCCTGCTCGGGAGGAGCCGATATCCCCGGCCGCGGGACCGGGGACTCTCAGCCCAAGTCGGGTTGGCTTTTTTTTGTTTGTTTGTTTTTTAATATAGATATATCTATACATTTTAAAATACTATTTTAAAGCGTTTCGCCCAGCGCGGTTTTCTCTTGTATTCTTTTGCTTTAACCAGGCAGCCCCGGACAAGCGCGCAGTTTCCTGGAGGTGGGCAGGAACCGCGCAGCGCTGCGCACCCCCGCGCCCCCCGCCCGCTCTGGCCCCGCAGGGGAGGGAATATCGCAAAACCAAGTGACCCAGTCCGTTCACTTCCCAAACCGAAGTCCGTCCATTTTCTCGGTGTTGAAAAAGGGGCAAATTAGGAGAGCAAAAAAATGCGTTCAATTTTATTTTAAATATAATTCCGAAGGAAGAAGAGCTTTTCAGGCGAGGTTGAATTTGCATTTTATTGGTGTCGTTCCCGTCTTTTTAGTTAAACATCACCCTGTTTATCATCAGCCTTTCTACACCACTGCGCTCGGTAATGGGATTTCTCGCTCTCCTTTATGGGGCACTGGTGTTGTACAAACACCGGAGCCCGGCCGGCCCCTCCRCACGCTCGCCCCGGGCGGGCGCGGGGCGCCGCGCAGCTCCGCGCCGCTCCGCGCAGGGCGCCCCAAGCCGCGCCGTGTCGGGGCTCGCTGCCGGGGCAACCCGGGGCCGCCAGCGCTGCGGGGCAGTTGCGCCTCTCCCTCCACCTCCTCTTCTTTTATTATTTATTTCCCCTCCCCTCTCTCCCCTAAGCCAAGCCGAGGAAAAAACTTCCTTTCGGAGCCGGCGCGGACACATCTCACTGCTCCGCAGATATATGGCAGAGGAAAGGTGAAGAGCGCTGGGAAGTGGATCTGGGAAAACAGTTTTTTCTCTGTGCTTGTGACCTGGAAAACTCCCCCGTCCCTTTCCCCGACAGCACTGAGCTTACCCTCCCCCCCCCCTTTTTTTGGTTCTGTTTTCTCCCCTTTCCTTCGCAATATTTTAAAACGAACAAACGAAGGCGCTGGGGAGGGGAAGAGCCGAGGGGTGGCGGCCGTCGGGGCGGCGCTGCCCGGGCCACGCTCCGCGCTCCTCTCGGCCCGCTCCGCGCTCCGCGCAGGCAGCGACGCCTCCTAATCGGCGCAGAAGGATCAGCCCGGACCCAGCGAGCCTCTGATCAGCTGAGCGAAACGGCAGCTCCTCCAGCCCCCCGACGCAAGCGCTTGCGACTGCTGGGAGCAAACTCGACGGGGCGGACGGAGCCTGCCACGGGCCCTGCGCGSCCGCGCTCCGCACCCTCCCTCCGCGGCGCCCACCCGCCACCGGCAGCGCCGCGGCCCCGCGCGGAGAGAGCGGGCGAGACCTCCGCGCCGCGGGGCTTGCGATCGCCCCGTGATTAATCCTGCCCGTAATTGCCGTTCCGCTTCGGTGCGACGGCCACGGCGCTCCCGGGGCCCGGCCGGCACCGGCGGAGGTCGGGGCGGCGGCGGAGCCCCCTCCCCGCGCCGCGCTTTCCCTCCGCGGCTCTCCGCGGCGCCGGCGCTAACGACTTCTAAGGACGGCGGGCGAACTGCGGGAGCTTACGCGGCTTTTCCGCCCCTCTCCAGGCTGGGGGCTGAGGGAGCCCCTCCTCGCCGCGGTCCCCTCCCTCGGGGCTGCGGCAGGGCCGGCCCCGACCCGCGCTCGGCCGCGTCTCCCCGGCGGCGCGCAGGGGCCGCGGGAGTTGCGCGGGGCGGGGACAGTCCGTGGGACGGGCGGGCAGGGGGCTCGGCCCGGGGGGAGCCCGGTCCCGCTCGCCCCCTGCCCGCAGCGCCCCCCGGCCGGGGCCGCCGCCTTCCTGACCCAGAAACTTTCCCCGCACCACGAGGGCTGCAGCCAGCGGCTCTGCCTGATTAAATATATATACGGCTAATGCACTAAACAAATATTTAAGTTAAGATGTAATTAAGCCTGTATAACATCCCTGTGCAATAAACCCAGCGCTGGACAAGATCCATCGCTGTGCGCCGTGCGAGGTTTGTTTTAAGGAGCTTGGAAAAGATCTTTAAATTATGTATTAAAGGTCCCAGTTTACAGTGCCACACTCGGATCGATTATCGGGGTAAACACGGCCGGGCCGGCGAGCGCTCCGCGCCCCGCTCCGCKCCCGGCCCTCCCGGCTCCACTTTTCCTTATTTATTTGCCGCCCCCCCCGCCCCTTGATTAGCCCTCCTGGGTTTCTCTGCACGTCGCTAAATGTTGTCGCTTACATCCAAAGCTCATGCATTGTTTATGGGAAATATAGTTAATAAATAATTACAAATCCGAGGGGTGCGTGTCTGCGCTTCGACGTGCAGCCGCCGCCGGCCGAGGGGCAGCGTCTCCGAGAAGGGGCAGCGCGGAGCGGGGCCGCTGGGGCCGGGGGGGCCCGAGCCCCCGCCCCGCCGCTCCCTGGGGCCGGGGCTGCCGCACGCCGGCAGCGGGGCGGCGGCGGGGGCCCCTCCCCGTCCCCGTCCCGTCGACGGGGGCGGCGGCTGCTGCCGGGGGAGCCCGGGCGTGTCAACGCCGAGAGGCTTTCTTCATGTTATTAAAGAGAGAAAGGGGCAGATAAAAGACGAATAAAAGAGAAAAGAAAGAAAAGTAAAGAGGTGGCGGGGCCGGACGGGGGGGGGGCTATAAAAAAAGAGGGTGAAACCAACCCCAAGAGGATGCACGAATCCCAGCCCATTCATCTTCATTGTCTCCGTGTGTGCAAAAGCAACTCCCGTGTAAGGAAAAGCCACTATCAAAGCCATGGCTTTATTTTATATCCTATAGATCAGGAGGGAGGCAAAGCTTTATTTTCGCCCAGAGACAGATATTTTATTTCTCTCTTACGGTTTTATGTGTGAGAGATGTCAAAAAGGTAAAATAGATTGCTAATGCATAGGCAAAACGAAGCTGTTTTGGCATGCTCTGTGTCATGAGGTCTCCCAGGGAGAACAGGCTGGGGATTTAGGGCTGATGGGAGACTCTGGGGGATTTCTGCTAAAACATCTCTCTTCATAAATTCAGCCGCATGGTCAACTCAATAGGGAGCAGGAGTTTTAAAGGGGAAGAGTTGGCGGCGGGCAGCAAAGCGCGGCCCCGCGGGGCGGCCGCCCCGGCCCGCTCCTCTCCCGCTCCCTCCCACCAAATTGCCAGGCTTTTTCGATCGTTTTGTTTTGCGGCGAAGCGCCGTTTGCCATCGCCGGGGGCTCGAGCGTCCGCTCGCTTCCCGCGCCGGGCTCCGCAGCCCGTCCGCGGACCGGCTCGCAGCGCGGAGCAAACCCGCGGCGCCCGGGGGGCGCGCAACCCCCGCAGCCCCGGCCCCCGCGCCGCGGCGGAGCCTCGCTCGCGCTACCCGGCTCGTTTCAGCAAACAAACAAACAAGCAAACAAGCCCTGAACTCCTAGAGATTTTAGTCGCCGGTCCACAAAACCCAACTCGTTCTGGACTGAAAAAAATGTTGATTGGATTTGCATACGTAGAAATGCAGGCACGCACGGCGCTCGTGCGTGTTGTGCCACGCTTGTATCTCTCAAATCCTAGTAGTGGATTTGCAAGGACCTTTTGCAAAGTTAAAATATATCTCCCTAAGCTGCAACAATTTTCATACTTTTTAACCTCAGGGATTTTCTTAGCACATTAAGTTCAAGGCTCAGAAGCCCAAGGCTATTACTCATTTAGGTCCTCCCACCACCACCTCTTTTCACCACATATTTTATCATTTGACTTCCTGGTTTAAATTCATGTTATGGCAAATAATAGATGGTAATACTTTCCCCCTTCCCCATGTTAATTGTCTTGTCTGACAAACTCYGCGTTTGAGATGATTTAAGGCAAACAACGGTGAAGCGAAGAGACAAACCAGCACAAAACAGAGCTGTGCAAATCCTCCGGCTTGGGCTCTTTCCTGCGCTAGCTCCTCTGAAGTTAGTTGCAGAACTTGGYAGCCTGGGGTCAGGTCCCTGGCTGGGTTTTGCACAGGACAAAAATCCCTCCAGGAGAGCACAGGTATTGGGGTTTAAGGCATCGGGCCGCGTGCGGCTCCCCCCGCCACGCTGCGGCTGCGAGCCCCGGGGTGCCAGGCAGCGGGTTTCTGCGGGGTCAGCGTGCTTCCCGACACACTGCTCCTCCTGAGGTGACTGAGATGGGAAACGAGACAGAGCACCGCTTGCAAATTTAAAAAAGCAAGGTGTAGTGTAGTTGATTAGCAAATTAATTATTTCAGTACCCCCAGGATTATATTGTTTTTCTAAGTTCTGTGGGCCTATGTAATTTACTAATTTCACAGTCACTGAACCTCCCTGCGAGTGAGAGTCCATCTAATCTACCTACCCAACGYGTCTGCACGGCTTCAGAAGGAGGCGGCGGGTCTCACGGTTGCTCAGAGGGGATGCCCAGACCTTCCACCTCGCGCCGGCGGTGTGACTTTGGGCAAAGCCCTGGTTTCTGCCATTCCTGGGGGGATGGCTCRTTCCTGCCCAGGGGAACGCGTGCTCCTGCTTGGAGAGGAACAACCCCGGAGCCCCCCAGCCCCACGTCGCCCCGGCTCCCCCCAGGCTCCGCACGCGGGTGCGCGAAGGGGGCTGCCGCCGGGGCAAGAGGGTTCACCCATCCGACACTGCGCCCGCGCGGGGCATTCGAGAGGAAGACAACCGACCTCGGGCAAATGGCGCTGCCCCAGGAAAACACGGCGAGAGCACGTCGGCCTCGGTGGCCAGCAGCACCGCCCTCYGCCCACGTGCTGCAGCGAGGGTCCCTGCCCGGTCTCGGCACCGCCCGGCAGCCCGAGCGGCTGATGGAAACCTTTCCTCTGGGAGAGCCGCCACAGCCACAGGTTTGTTAAAATGAACCCAGATCTTGTGGCTGTTTTTATATCCCGTCTGCTTAGTCCTGGCCTCTGATTAATCTTCTATGTACAGAATCTAGAATTTGACACAACGCTACTATATACTATCACATCTCATAAAATRCATGTATACATGAATTTATACAGGCTTCTACTTTAAAGCTTCTGAGAGGACACATGGGATCTGACCAGCGGAMGCTTCTTCATCCTGTGCACATAAACTGAGGCAGTCGAGTCGACGCTGTCAGAGCCTGAGAAGGTTTTTGGATGCTGGGGTGCCCGAAGCCCTGCCGGCCCCGCGGGCMGGCGGCACGCGCTGCTGCAGCCGGCGGCACCGGCTCGCCGCCCCCTGCGCCGCYGGCTCGCTCTCGACGGAGTTGGTCAGTGCTGTACAGCACGGCGCTGCTCACGGCACCTGAGCTATCAATTCAGCACCGAATTTCTGTAGGGTCGTCACTGAGCTGGTGCGAAACTGGAGCATTGCAATAAGGAGAAGTGAACATGCAATTACTTTATAAAAAATGCATATTTTAAAACCCCGATGTCTTCTGTTTCTTTGCACAGTGATGCAGGGTGTTGTAAGCTCAGGTGCAGGTAGGACACGGCGTGCACYGCCGCAGTGCCACCGCTTCGAAGTGCTTGGCTATGCCGTTTCAGAGTTTGTGGGCAAGATGATGGAGCAGATCATCCCGTCCYGCAGCCTGAAACTCCAGCAGGTTCAGCTAATTTTAGAGGAGAAGGCAGGTGCACGCTGCGGTGTGCGGGGGAGGCTGCACCACCGTGCTCTGCCGTCCCCGACGCCGCAYGCGGGCACCGCCACGGACCAGCCCCGCGTCCGCAGAAACTTGCGCCAAAAAACTCACATTGTTCTAAAAGTCATTCCTCGATGTCGCTGCCGGGGCGGGACAGGGTAAAACCCCGACCTGAGCTCGCCCTTGCGGAGGACGTCGCTCTCCCCGGCGTTATCGATGACCCTCCAGCAGCGGTTATTGAGGCTGTCACTCAGCAGCTGCTGACGTCTCCATCGCCGCGGGGGAGGAGGACCCGAGGGCGATGGAGCGGCCGCGGCGCGGGCGCAGGAGCGGAGCGCGCCCCGCCGCCCGCAGCGTTCGCCCGCGGGCCAGGACACCTCCCGTCAGGCGGAAAAGCGCTGCTTTAAACGCGCTTTCTTAAGGTGCAAAACCAAGCCCTCGTGAGCAGCGGGACAAAGTAGGCTTTTCCCGACTGCGAAATTACAATGTTTCCCCCAATAACAACTTTCTGAAAGAGCTGTTCTGGGCGGACTGCCCTGTCCAGGCAACGCGATCCGCCCAGTAACACGGAAACGTACCGGGATGCTCAGGCTCGGTGACCCTGAGCCCGCAGAATTTCCTACCAGTCTGTTTTTCTAGTTGTTGAAATAAAATCTTCACTGCTATAATTAGTTAGTATTTGCAAAGCCTCTAAGATTCTCAAATAAGTGGCTGGAAGAAATTCAAACGGCTCTTAGATACCCGTGTTAGCAATAACGGAGAAGGCTGCTGAGCCGACCTCATTCCTGACGATGTCCGATCTATTTCCTTAAGGGTTTGCTAATAAACAAAACCTATTTTTAAAATCTGTCACACTTCTTTCCACCTATGTTCTCAAATCAGGCGAGCTGCTGCAACTACAGGATGTTTTTCCTCGTTTCCTTTCCGAAATCTCTACTTGGCACTTGCGGCGCGAGGCTGCTGGCTGCCAGCGTAAGCACCTCTCCCCGCCAGCACCCCAGTCGCCAGAAATCCCCCCCGCCCGCCCCAGCCTTGCCGCCCGGCCAGCGCCAGCCGCAGGGCAGCCCCCGAGGAGCTCCCAAAACCCGCGGGGCAGCTTGGGCGCTCGTGCTCCACCCGACCCGAGTGCGCCGCGAGTCCTGAGCGCGTCATGCCCGGAGCAAGCGCGCGTTGCCAAACCCGTCCGGCTCTCCGCCCGAGCGCTMCGCCCGTACGCCGCTGCAGCCTCTCTCGGCAACCCGGGGGGCTGGCGCCCAGGCTCACGATGGGAAGCGTTGCCGCTCGCCTCCGCGGGGTCGACCGCAGCCGTTCTCACGGGTGCCCCCGCGGGGTCTGCGCACGCTGCGACGGCGCCCCGGGGCGCCCCGCGCGCTCGCCGCCGCTCCCGGAGGGCTCGTCGCATGAAATCGGTGAAGTGTTAATCCCAAAGAAATCTCGGACGCGCACCTGCTGGAGACGAGGGCCCCTCCAAGAGGAAGYGCCCGGAGGGGTTCACGTCCCGCCGCCGGCCGCGCGCTGGCCAAACACCCAACGCGAGGTCCTCCGGGGCCGGCGGGTGGCTGCGGCGTCTGGGGATCGGGTCAGGGCCGCGCGTGCTCTGCGAAGACGGTTTCGTACAGTAGCTTTTAAAACGCAGATTAATATTCTGCAGGGCTAGTGCTTCGGATGGGAGGGGGACGCCAGCTCCAAACACCGGCGCGGTTTACGTCCCCCGGGGTGAATTCAAGCACTCCCGCGCGCAGGGCATTTACTTGTGCAGCTCTAAAGGGGCAGCCAGGAACGGGAAAGGCTCGAGAGCAAGCAGGGGCAGCGAGGGCGCAGAGCAGCGGGGCCGCTGCCGCCGAGGCCCGACGTGCCAGCGAGGAGCCGGGGAGCAATCCCGTCCCGACGGGGAAACCACRACGGCTCGGGGGCTTCTTTGCCGAAACGCCACTGCGCGGTGGCTGCAGCCGTCACACCCGGGTCTATCGGCGAGGCACACGCAACAGAGGAGCTGGGAAATGTTTCTCTTAGCTAAAGAAATTCCAGGACAAAGAGCAAAAATAACCTGCAAAAAGAACCCATCTGAAAATCTGCGTGACTTTTACTGTACTTATTTGATGCTAGTTTTTCTTACGTGTGAAAAATTGACAGAACTTGTGAGTTTTGTATGGAAACAAACAAAAATTATAGTTAAAATGTTTACAAAATGGTCATGCATGCAAAATGCAYGTGGTAGATGTTAAGCCTCCTATCCGAGAGCTCATCTTGATTTTTTTTTTTAAGTCTGCAAAATATAATTAAATTGGTCTTGGTTAAAGGGGGGGGGGAAGATAGGCCAGTCCAAACCCCTTATAAGGATATTTCAGACATGCTGAGGTTCCTTCTCCATAAATGTTAAGCAGACATCTGTAAACATAATTGGAATTTACTGCACACGTGAATAACTGCATACAAATCAGCCTGCATCATTGGGGTTTACGAAGGGTTGCCGGTCCCCCCTCGGCGCTCAGAAGACGGCAGTTACAGTGCGCATCCTAGCTCAATTCCAAATGTCAGTTTTCTACATTTTATTTTATTTTTTTGCGGAGCTGTTGCCTTGTTGCATTTATCATAAAGCCTCTACAGAAGAGACATTCTGCTGYGTTCAGTGCCTCCCCAGCTCTGTTCATCAGGCAGATGGTTATTCCTTGGGAAAAAGCGGAGTGGTGTTGTCAGGGATTGCTTAATATTAACGGGGGGGGGGAGCTGGGCATCCGAGGGAGCTGCATTAGCACAACTTCATTTCTGCGTCCCTATATTTCCCCCCTCCTTTCCCCTTTCCTCCGTCTTCTCCGTTCTTAGGGGCTGGAGCGCACAAGGTCGGAGCCCCAGGGCAGCGGAGGCCGGAGCTGCTCGTCTTCAGGTCAATAGGAAAATACTCAGCAACTTGGAGGATCGAGCTCTTGAGAGGCTGCCTAACGTGGTGCTCGAGAGCTGTAAAGCTGCCCCGAAGCCCCAGCGACGCCTGCGCCTCACCGGCGAGGGCTAACGCGAGCCCGAACCCAAGCGGAGCGCGGTGCGCGGACTCGGGGGCACGGAGCCGCGCGCTCCCGGGACCGGGCTCCCCAGGGGGTCGCCGAGGGGCCGCGCGGCTCGGCGGCCRGGAGCGGTGATCCTTCCTTCCCGGGAACAAAGCCTCCCGGCAGGGGCTGTGGCCCTGGCCCAACACCTGCTGAATCCCAGGAGAACGTAACACGGCGCCTCTGAGTTGGACCCTGCAGGCTCACGGCTCCACGAGGCGYGCGGCGGAGCGAGACAGAAGTCTCGTGCAAACGGCCACGAGCTGCACGTTAGCAAAGATACGGGCGGTTTGATGAAACGTGGCAYGCCCCGAGCGCGGGGAGACGGCCCGCACGAGCAGCCGCGGCAGCAGCTTGCGTTTCAAGGCGCGGGCTTCGCGACCGGCTGCGAGCTCGAATCCAACCGGCTTAACCGCCGAGGCCACCGGCGCCGCCGGCGCGGAGAGCCGGGGCAAGGCAGCCTGCCAGCCCCGCTCCCCACGGGCCGGCGGGCTTCGGCGTGCGCTACCGCTTCTGACTGCAAGGGCCGGAGGGTCCGGGTACCGAGCTGCTCCCTGGACTTAACACGGGAGAAGAGGAAGGAAGAAGAAAGTAAAAACGTCAAGTAAAATCAGAAATAAATCCCAAACAAGTCTGGAATCAGCTCGCAGCGAGCCCGGAGCCGGCGGCGGCAGAGCAGGGACTTGGGGCCGGGGCTGGTCCTGCTCCTGCCGCAGCGCAGCGTTGCCAGTATTAGCCCGAGAACGGCAGGGCTCCTAGTAATAACTCCGCCGCCCATTGTAAAACGGAAATAAGCTATCTGATTCATAGGGGTTTTGTGATTTTYGAAGCCTAATCCTCTGTAAAATGCTTTGAGATCCTCAAGTTGCTATAGTTGCTACAAATTACTGTTGGGCATCCCTTCTTACCAGCCACCTATTACGCATCACTCAAGTGTGGCTGTTTGTACTTAAAAATAGTTTGCAGCTGATCCTCTGCCAGCTGAGAACTGTCAGATTGAATCCCCTTTGCCTCCCAGTCGCTTTGCATGCTAAGTGTTAAGAGAAGCCCAGATGGAGTTCTCCTTAATTGTGCATGCATTTTAATAGTTGTAATCAGTACTTATGCTACTAATTTAATTTAAAATAAAATTCACAAGCAATTTGGCTATTYTGAGGTCATGACCCAAAGCTACTGAAATCAACGGGAACGCTTCCTCTCCCCAAAATAGATTTGGAAAAGKTCCCACTGTGCCTTCCCCGCCGAATTTTTGCGTGTGAAGAACTTCACTAAATCTGCCACTGTTTACGCACGCAACGCAGTCGGACGAAGGGAGGAGGAGGCGCTTTGCCGCGAGCGCGAGGGAGACGTTCCCGAGCCAAGCCGCGGCAGCCGGGAGCGCTGGCCGGGGCCCAGCCGCGCAGCGCCGGCGGGAAGCGCCAGCTCCTCCTTGCAGGTAGGGTGCCGTAAATCCAGGGCCAGAGCCCGAGGGCAGGGAGCTAATCCGGATTTACGGTGGTGCAAATGGGATTAGCAGTAGCTGCTCACAGACCTGACTTCACAGCCAAAGTTAGATTAAAGGAAGAAAAGGGCCCGGCTGAGATGACGGTTTTGATTCATCGTCAAACGGCGGCGTGAGCAATCCTGCCGCAGCCCAGAGGAAAGCRGGGCGGCCGCCAGCGGTGCTCGAGCGTGGCGGGAGGGACGGCGCCGCCGGCCGGGAGCCCCCCCCGACGCCCCGCGCACGCCAGGAGCCGAGCCGCCCCGCGAAGAACCGTTTTGAGAGTGGCTAAACCGGTGGGAGAGCCTCTCCTCGAGCTCCCCCAGGCAAAGCCGCGAGGCGAGCCCCCCCGGCTCCGGGCACGGTTACGCGCTCTCCCCGGCGGCTTTGACTCCTCGTGCGGTAGCACCGTCCCACTGAATGGCACAARCCAGTTGTGGTTTTGCAGCAGATCTCTGCTTCCTTGCACAGTTTGCTTTTGCTTTCCRCTGCTGCAATCAATCCGGATGGGGYGCCCACTTCGCCTCTCCGCGCCGGGGCAGGAATCTGCTGCTGACACCGGCTTCCCACGCTCGCGTTTTGGCGACCGGGGCGCAGCAAGGTTTCCGAGCCCTGTTTTTATTAAGGCACAGCATATGCTAATGCAGCTTATTAAAAGCAACGTAACGGGAAGGGCTTGCGTTTCTCGGACAAACCTTGTTGCGGGACTAGTTGGAATTTGCATCCAACGGGAACAGCACGTGTGAACGCGCAGCTGCCCAGGAGAACTCACTGGTTGCTAATTTTTGGACTCGCCCCCGAGAAGTTCAATACGTACGCCCGCACCCCCGCGCCGGCACGGCCTCCTCGCCTCCACGGCTCTCCCGCGCTCCGTTCCTGCACGGGAAGCCCAAATTCATGCCTTTCGGCCTCGGCTGGCGGCGAGGGCACCCGAGCTACCGCAGCACGGCGAGCGAGACCGGAGACACGGAGCGACAGGGAGAAAAACATCCGAGCCGGCCGGCCCTTTCTGCCCCGGTTTTTCACTCCGTCCTGCTAACCAAACATTGTACCAAAGGGTCTGGCTTGTTTAAATATATGGAATTATCTGTTACGATGCTGCAGTATTTATTACATCGATTTCGCTTTAACTGCTTTGTAAATCATAGCAGAAAATAATGGCCTTCCAACTGAGAGTCATGTGCCGTAATCTACCAAGAGAAAGTCGAAATTGTAATTTAAAATATATATTAAAAAGTCCTTATGTGAACCTCTTGTTTAAATTAAGAGAGGGGACATGATTCATATAATAAGTCCCTACCAAAGACAATTTTTCCTAGCAAATTAGTCGAGGGTTTAGAGGAGACTCAAAGGGTGCGCAGGAGCAATGTTGACCTTCCAAGATTATAAATACATTTTGTTGTCAGATTGCTCGAGTAGAAGGTTTTGCCCAGCCAACGTGATCTTTTTTCAAGCAGCACCTCCGGAGTTTTGCTGGGGGCAGCTGCCGCGGCTCCCCGTCCATGGGGGCTGCCCATCGCCGGCACAAGTCCTCCTGCTCCGCACCCCGCGCTTGGCGTTTGGGTTTGGTGCCCCCTTGGCTGAGCTTCCCTCCTACTCCAGCTTCCTTTCTCCTGGCACCGATTTCCTCCGTCCCRCCACGCTTTGCTGACGTGTTTCTGAAGCGCGTGCCCCCGCGGGTGGCTGCGTCCCGCTCCGGGAGTTCTCCGGCTGCTGGAGGCTCGGGTGGCCCCAGCGGAGCACCCACGGAGAACGGACGGCCACCACGGATCGGAGGGGGACGCGACACAGCCGCCGGCTCCCGGCGAGGGCCCGCGGCCCGGGCGCCCGCGCTGGCGGGTTTCGGAGCCGATCACTGCGTCCCGGTATTTATGAAGCTTCCTTTCAACAATTATCATGCTGCTACATTGGCGAATCTCTTGACAAGTTATTAAATCATAATTTCTAATTTAAATGCCAGCTTTTGGCGTGCGTGCCTGCTCAGGATAAGCTCATTTTCATTTTTATTAAACATCACCTATTAAACATAAGGAGCGTTTTCTTAGGAATAACAGAAAGCACCACAGGTGCCTTATTTCCCAGCTTGTGCGGTGATGGTTTCAAGCAACTCCCCGAGGACGCAAGTGCAACGAGAGCGCGGCCCCGCAGCGAGGCGCGCTGGCCCTCCCCGCGCCCGGCCCCGCCGGAGGCGAGGGGCACGCAGCGGCAGGAGGAGGAGGAGGAGAYGGGGGGCTGGCAACGGCACCCCGGGGCGCAGGGCCCCGCGCCGGGCTCCGGCCCGCTTCGTGCCTTATTCCTAGCGGACTTCGGGCCTGGCGAGGAAAGGAATTACCCATTTCCCCCAAATGATTTCCATCTGCAGACTACGCATTTGCTGCGATCTGACTGATTAGTTAAATAAATCATCCCTACCTGAAGATAATCCATTTACGCTTTTTAATTAAACACAATTATCACAATTTGTTCTGCCGCCTGCCAGATTGCACGTGGAACCGAAGCTGCAGGCGGGAAGCTCCTGCGGATGGGTTCACCTCCGGGCCAAAAAGAGAGTAAAAAAGCACCAAAAGCGYGCTCTGCGACGACGGCGCTGACGAGCAGCGGCGGAGAAACAAGAGCAAGAGGACACGGGGAAACGAGCGGAGGCGACGGCGGCCCTCGTGCAGCAGCGGCGTGCCGGACCGGCCCGGGGGCACGCACCTCCGCCAGCTCGGCGGGGAGCAAGGCCGGGGCGCGAACGCCGGCGCCGTCCTTCCCGCGGCCCCGCAGGACGAGCGCTCGCCCCCCGGCTGCCTCGTCCTGGGCTTTTATCCAGGGCGACGGCCCTTCGACTCGCTCCGGCGGGGCGAGAGGAGAGCGCGGCGCGGCGAACCGGCGCGAGCAGCCGGCCGCTGTTTGGGAGCCCTCCTGGGTCCGGCCCCGGGTCCGGCTCTGGGTCCGGCTCTGGGTCCGGCTCCGGCTCCGGCTCCGGCGGCACGACGGACGCAAGTTCAGCTGCACGCGAGCACCGCAGACTACGCGCTGTTTTGGGTTCAATGGCATCTCATTTACACGTGTTAATTGCAACTAATTGGCACTAATTGGATGAACAGGAAACCCTCTGGGAGCACTCATACCTTTAATTTGTAGTAAATATCATTAATTAACATATGCTAATTAGAGCCAATTAACATTGATTAAGGGTTGCCAGCTACTTGGAAAGTACAACTATCTGTGTTGTATTAAGTCAGCACAAAATACGACGCGCGCTTTAAGCGCAGGAGGCGCCGGCGGCACCGGGGCC
>NW_028186083.1:786956-793926 GCF_003343005.1 Rhea americana
GCCGGGGCTCGCCGCCCGCGCCGCCGAAACGCCGCGCTCGAACACGGCGCTGCCGGCAAGAGCGCGCAGAACCCAGCGTTGGGTGCGCGCGCGCAGACGCTCCGGGCAGGGGCAGGAGGGGTTTGCCCCCTTCGCGCAGCGGCCCCCGGACGGCGTCACACCACGCTCGCTGCGGGCTGCAAGCGGAAACCCGAGGGCCGGCCAGGCCAGCCCCGACCTCTCGGTAAATCCCACCCGACTCCAGAGGGTCGCGGCTTTTCCAGGGTCTGCAAAGAGCYGGGGGGTCTTCTGCAAGAATTCAACCGTATTCGCAGCCGAATGTATTCACCCAACCCAACCCGGAAGGTAAAATAACCTGGCAAACGTCCCGCGGGGTAGAATCCTGCTGCTCGCGGGTGACCGGCGTTTCTATCAGCCTGTGATTTTTCATGTCCTCRGTAACCACCGGAAAGCTGAGCCACYTGTTTAGGTGCTGAAGAGGAGGGAAGGTGCTTTGGGGACCTGACCCAGAGCGAGGGAGAAGGTCTTCCGAAAAATAATCGCCAAAAATTATCACGGGGCTTAATTTTCGGCAGTGCCGAAACCTCTCCGCGGCGCGGCCACGGAGCAGGGCCGGCCCTGCCTGCCCGCGGGCGGACGCCGAACTGTTGGATCCGGCAACGCGAACTATTCCATTAATAAAAGCGACTTTTGAGAACCTGAAAATACGTATTTCGGGAGTTTAATAAAAGCGTCTGTTGGAGAGAAGCATCGCTGTCACGTTCAAAGCTGTATCCGAAAGTTAAAGGGCCCAAGAGCGCGCGCGCAGCCGGGGAGGTACAGCCGCCCCTTCGCGAGGACACCCTCAGCACCCCAGCAGGTCGGCTCCCGCCCTAACCACACCGATCCCCCGACGCAGTGCTCCTGACCAGGGCGTTAAACATGCGTTTACAGTATTTAGGAAGTGTTGTCAATAATGTTTACAGTGCATTAATTACCAAAGTGATGTTAATTAATTTTTGTTAATTATAATCTCATTAGCCAACGCACCCAATCCACATTCGGGCTGCAACGCTGTTTGGAGGTTACACCCCGGCAAGCAAACAAGCAACAGGATCAGGCTTCGGGCGAACGGGAGCAGCGACCAGGGAGGAGACGGGACCCCAGCGCCGCTCCAGGCGCCGTGTTTGACTGCGGGACGCGTCCACGGCGCGGGCTGCCCGCTGCTTCCTCGAACTCTGCCCCGCTCCTGTCTGCTCCTCGCGCACCACGCTGCCCAGCAAAGCACGCCTGGCAGCCACCGGGCTGCGGCAGCAGCAATTTTTCCCTTGGGACCCCTCAAACCCCGAAGATTTGGGTTCGGATGGAGTCACTGCCTGCCGGCCGCCGCCTGCCGCTTCCCCTGCCCGCGCGGGGCCGGCTCTGCGGCACGAACGCGGGAGGCTGGAACCACCGTGGCGAGAGAAATTCAGGATTATCTGAAAACATACAGCGTGTGTGGATTTGCTGGTGGAAAGAAAGAAGTTTAATGAATGGCTTTATTGCTTGCAAATTCAAGATCTCTTTTTATTTTACGACTGCCTTAGAACCCAGATCTCCGTGAACACAACCCCTTCAACAAACATTATGCACAGGATTTATTACAGATGTATACTGTTTACTAGGGTTTGTAGTGATATATGGTCTCTCTTCATCATCCGAGCAGTAAAGTATATCGTCGTGACCCTTCCGCTCCCTCCGTTTGCCTGACTCCATCCACTTGATATTTCTCCAGTTCTGACATTTCAGACACGCAACGCCACATGCATCGCCACTTTCCGGCAATTATCACGTAAAATTAGGCTGGTCTTGTACGTGGAGCTAGCAATTAGCCAAGGACTGAAGGTCAAAGAGAGCTCATTTATGGAGCTGCTAGCAAAATGTTAAGTGTAAATGTGTGTCAGATGGTCCAGGAGGCCGGATTATATGGGGTCACGACAACGGGTCCAACGTGTCACCGCGGACGATGTAACCAGTCTGTTGGGCACAGCAGTACAATCTGGGATTTATCTTTTCCAGCCTTATCGCTAAATCTAGGACACGGCCTTAAAGGAGTTTCCACGAAAACGGGAAAATGAAGTGCAGCCCGCTCTCTCCCTCGCGCCAGCTTCCCAAGCGGYGCTCCGAGCGCCGGGGGCTCGGCGGCAGCACCGTGCGTGCCGGGCTCGGCTCGGGCCGCGCGCCACGACGGGAAACCGGGATGCTGCGCTCCGGGCAGGATCGGTCCCTGGGGACAGGYCCACGGACGCTCTCGCTCTTCCCAGGAGCCCAAACGCCAGCGAAAGGCAGCGGCGCATCGCCTGCCCCGGTCGGCTCCGTGCGAAACGCCAGCTCCTCCGCTCCCTCCCGGCGCGGGAACGCCGGCTCCGTGCCGAGCAGCCCCGGGCGCGCTCCAGCGCGGCAGCTCTCACGGTTCGCTCCGGGCGGCCGAGGCTGCAGCCCCGCAGGAACCCGACTGCCCCTCTTCTCCTCCCCTGCTGCAGCAGCACCCCGCTTTCCAGGGGCGCTCGCACGGCCACAGACGGAGCGCGCAAGCCGCGACGGCGCCCGAGCTCCGCGTCGGGAGCATCGCCGATGGAGGCTGCCCCCGGTGTCTGCACTGCAACCGGGTTCCAAAAAGCCTCCGTGCCTGACGCTTTTGTGGGTTTTTTTTGCAGGAACACCACGGAGGTCTGTGCTCCGGCAGCCCCAGGTGCACGCTCCGCGGCAGGTAGCCCCCGGCCGGCCCGCGCGCCTGGCGCCCGGCCGGCGTTTTGTCTCCGCGCGCTTGACAAAACAAAGACAACTCACTCCTCTGGTTGCGTGCCACATTTTTTATTCATAAACAAGCTGTTGGCTGTAAAGACATGATAAAACTCCGGCTCAGAGGAGGCTGGCGAACATTTGAATGCAAATCCTCAGCTGCTACAAATCCGTCCCTATTATTCAGCTGATTCCCCCCCCCAGTTTTGTCTCATGCTAAGCTAGGCAGGATCCCAACCGGAGATATGTGATAAACTCTGCTCCACGCAAAGAAAGGCACCGGCATAAAAATTCACCCGCTCGCCGGGGTGGGGGGCGGCCGGGGGCGGACAAAGGCTCCCTGCCGTGCTTGGCGCTCGCTGCCTCGCCGGTCTCGCTCTGCCGGCAGCGCGGGGCGTTTTGTGACTTTTTTTTTTTTTTTTTAACCTGCAGTTGGTTTTTTGCCATGGCCAGGTAGGCTGCTTTGAGCGGGTGCGAGCGGGGAAAGCTGTGCCTAGGAAGGAGCCCATGAATTGCCGCTTGAATGCTGCAGCTGCGCAGGCGCCTTGGGAGCGGCTGTGCGCTTGGGCAGGTCTTTTACCCTCTCCGCACCCCGCTTTGCTCAGCAAGAAGAGGTTAAAAACGCTTATCTTTGCAGACCTCCCCATGGGTGAAAAAGGCTTACGGCCTTTCCCTGAGGCGAKCCTCACCGGTGCCAGCGAGGCGCCCATGCTCTGCCCTTGGCAATAACCAAGGGAATTTCCTCCGGGAGGAGAAAAAAGTCTAGAGGCGATACAGTTCGGAAGGATGAGTTTTGCATGACAATTGGGAAATGAGGAAAATAAAAGTTAGCGGGAATTCATTTGCATGTGCACACAAGTGGAAAAAAAAAAGACAGATGATTTCTTACAGCCTCTATCAAATAAATTATTTTGAGAAGAAAATGCACCGCAGGTCAAGAGAAGGAGCAGACGGGTGGCAAGGTCACGCAGGGCTGAGGCTTGCCGCTCTTTATTCTAATTGATAGAGAGATTAGCATTTCTGGGGTAATTCTGCAGCCCTGGGAAATCTGCTATCAAGGCATTACAAGGTACCATGGATGCTCCACAGAAACGAAACAAGAAATCATTAAACCCAAACGATAAATAAAAGCCTAGAAGTTATTATAAAAATGACAGAATGCAACGCCTTTCTGCAAAACAAATATGACTGATCTCAGGATTTTCCTTCTTTTAATGACCCCCCCGCCCGCTCTGCATACGGAGCTCAGTGATACATTAGCTGCCCGTGTCGGCTCGGGCCCTGCCRTGAGCACACCGGAGTCACGGCACCGGCCCTCTCGCAGAGTCAGGAAACAAACTTGCTTGAGGAAGGAAACGAGAAGCACCTGGAAACTCAGGATACGCCAAGATTTGTCAGCCTGATCTCGACCGAGCCGGATTCCCGGCCCCCGTTTCGAGCAACGCGGAGCCCGGACTGAGTTCGTTTGCAGCGCCGCTCCAGGCAGCCCTGCCGCCCGCCTGCTCGGACGTATTCTGATATATTTTCTGTTCATTCAGCTGGCAACRCGGTAAGATGTAGATGGTGAACTGTAGCTGAAATTATAGCTAGATAAACTACTCATCGGAAACGAGTGACCCAACAAAAATAGCCTTTCGAGCCGGGGCTCGGGGCCGGACAGCAGGACAGGGATTAGGGCCGGCGCTCCCCGCGCCTGCCCGCGCCCGGCTCCCCGCCGCCCTCGGCGAAGCCCGGCTTTCTGGCGCTGGCAGGGCGATCAATGCAGGGCCCTGGGCTGTGGACAAGAGGAGAGACTTAATTCTAATCTGTATTGACTGCTCAGCGCTTTGTCTGCCAATTTGCATCACGGACTTGTCGGAGACGATGATGCGGGTCTGGCAGGTTCTCTCACAGTAATCCATACCAGCGGGTCAAAATCTCCGCGCTCCCGTTAAACGCCATGCATATGAAATGCGCCTTTAACTACTGGAAAGCTACTGAGATGCGTCTGTCTCAGGATTTACCTACCTTCGTCGGCAATCTGCTTAGACTCCAAGAACGGCTTCAACTTTCAGCAGCGGAAAGAGGGTACTTTAAAAAAAATAGCCCTTGAAACCCCCTCAAAGCATGAGATACCCACAAGCAAGGGAAGGCAGGCAGGCATCTGCAAGCCTATATCCTRGAGTGGAAAGTATTTCCACAAGTTTTCACTCTAAAATGTTCTGTTATGCTGCCTRACATCCACGGAAAAGAAGAACGGGGCTGGTGAGGCACGGTAACCGCACGGAGATGAAAGGGCACGACGGGAGGGAGTGGGTCTCCTCGCTCTTCCGGTACCATAAGCACGAGCTTATTAAAACTAAATCAGACACGAATCGGACCCTGCCGGACTCTTCCCAGAGCAGGGGGAGTATTTGCAYGGTGCTGCTGCCGCGCCAGGGTCTCCTGCTTCTGCGGCCTCCCATGTCGGGGACCCAAAGCGTTGCAAGAGCACCCRGGCTGCACCGGAGGTCCTGGTCCACTCCCCTTTCCCTGCTGGCTGAAGACCCATCTGCGTGCATCTGTGCACACCCCGTGTGCATCCGTGCACACCCCGCCTGCATCTGTGCACACCCTGTGTGCATCTGTGCACACCCCGCCTGCATCCACGCACACCCCGCCTGCATCCGTGCACACCCCGCCTGCATCCGTGCACACCCCGCGTGCATCCGTGCACACCCTGTGTGCATCCGTGCACACCCCGCCTGCATCCGTGCACACCTCCGTGTGCATCCGCACACACCTCCGCGTGCATCCACGCACACCTCTGTGCCCATCCACGCACACCTCCGTGTGCATCCGCACACACCTCCGTGTGCATCCGCACACACCTCCGTGCCCATCCGCGCACACCTCCGTGCCCATCCACGCACACCTCCGTGCCCATCCGCGCACACCCCGCGTGCATCGCAGAGGCGATCGCCTTCCCCGCGGGAACGCCGGTGCGGGAACGCGGGCGATCGCCGCCAGTGCTGGGCTTGGTGCGGGGCCGGGCGGCAGCCGCCCCTGCGGGCGGTCCGGGATGAGCCCGAGACGCACAGATATGTAAAATAATGTTTTCCCAAGCGCTCCGTTTTTCACACTGCAGTGTGGAAAAAAGGGCCTGCTCATCCAGCAACCATAGAAAATCTCAATTTCCCACATAAAAATATTAGCGGCTGGCTTAAAATATTAACATGTGGCTCGCCTTGCCCTCCGAAGCGGCGGGATCGGAGCTGAGCCTCAGCGGTTAGACACAGCTAGGGAATTAAAAATGTAAGCGGCGGCTTTGCCCCGCGGCGGGGCGGGCGCCGGCGGAGGGGCCGCGGGGCAAAGTCGMCGAGGCGCGGGCAAGTCGCCGCGGAGAGCCGAGTGCTCGCTCCCGCAAGGTTCGGGCTCGGCTCATCTCAGCCGCGCGTCGGAGGCGCCCGCGCCGGCGAGCTGCCTGCCCGCAGCTGCGCCGGGAGCCCCGCGGAAGCTGGGGCGGGCAGAGTTTGGCAGAAGGTTAGTGCTGGAAACAAAAAAAAAATGGACTAAATTATTATTCCACCCATAGCCTTCACAAGGAAAATAGAAGCAGCAGATTGAGGCCTGTTTTCATATTTGATAGGGAACCAGATAAATGGCAGGCAGCTTGCTCTGATAAGGCCTTGCTCTGGGCATAACCTCTTTCTCTGAAAGCCTCTTACTATGCATAGAGTCAGGCTATCTGTGCAGCTGCACCTTGACACAAATATATCTGCACCCAAGATGAACCAATTCCCCCAGAAATTACCGGAGTGGGATTGCATCTGGGGAAGGGGCCGCAGCCAGGGCCTGGGCTTTTTCTTCTTCTTCTTCTTTTTTTTTTTTTCCCTTAACTATACTTCTTTTTCCCCCCAAGTAGCTTCTCAAACAAACATTTTTCCCCCGTTCTCCTTTTCTCTCGTAAGCTCCAGTCTCGAAGCAACCCTTTTCCCTCTGCAGGTCTCTGTCCCTCGCGCCAGCCAAAACCCAACACAGCGTCGGCAACGCGACACCCCGGTTCTGGCCCCGCGGGCTGGATGCTCTGCCCGGGGCTCTGCCGGCCCCGGCGGCGCCCCGCGCGCCGCGTTTCGGGGCACAGCAGCAGCCTGAGGCTGTGCCTGCAACCGGACAGGCGTGACACCGCGCGGGGCGCGCTCGCGGCGGCAGCAGCAGCGGCAGCGGCAGCAGCAGCGGCAGCAGCAGCAGC
>NW_028186083.1:793933-795152 GCF_003343005.1 Rhea americana
GCAGCGGCAGCAGCAGCGGCAGCAGCAGCAGTGGCAGCAGCACTGGCAGCAGCGGCAGCAGCAGCGGCAGCAGCAGCGGCAGCAGCAGCAGTGGCAGCAGCAGTGGCAGCAGCAGCAGCAGCAGCGCTTGCCGCCCAGCTGCGGATCCGTCGCTGCTTTCCCGGCTCTCTCCCTCAGCGACCCCGGAGCCGAATCCCACCGCTCTCCGGTGCGTGCGTGCTCCGAGACTTTGGGAAGCGGACGCGGGCTCCGCGGGCAGCAGGGCCGGGTTTCCCGGCCGTGCAGCCGGGGCCAGCTGCACTGACGTCCTCCGCGCCTCTGCCGAGTCCCCGCGGCCCAGCAGCCGYGGCCCGGTAAGCGTCACCGGCACCGGGCAAGGGGAGCCCAGGCGCGGGCAGGCGGGGAGCCTTCTCCCCGCTCGGAGCGGAGCCCCTGCCCTCCGGCAGGCGCACTGCCCCGTGCGCCGGTGCCCCGAGCCGCGGAGCCCGGGGAAGAGCCCGCTGCACGCTCGGGACGGAAAGGGGGAGAGGGGCCCGAGGCAAAGGCCGTGCCGCCTTGGCGTTCAGCAGCTCGCGGCCAAACCCCTGCCCGTCCCCAGCTGCTAGTGGACACAAGCAGTATTCCCCGCTGCCAATACCGCTGTTTTTTTAACCAGAAGGGACTCTAAATTAGTTTCCCAGCTGCACAGGGAAACTAATTCGCGGTGTTTCGCGGTGACACGAGTTTTATCACCAGSAGAACATCTCAGCAATTAGGCTGCAAGAGGCATCGCCGCGGAGGCAGAGCGGGGAGCCGGACGGGGCCGGGGCCCCGGGAGAGCCGGGGCCGGAGCCTCGGCACCGGGGCTGACGCTGGCGCTGCAGAGACGCCCCGGAGCCTCCGCAGGCTGTTTGGCGCGGCGCGAGCCCCGCGTCGCTGCCGCCTCCGCAGCCGCCGGCGCCCGCCCGGCCGTGCGGCGTTACGGGAAGGCCCCCAGGAAAGGAGCGTTTTCCCACGTTTGGAAAACCCGCAGGCGGAGGCTGGGCTGGGCTGAAGCCTCTCTTGGATGTTGGTTTGATCGCGGGGATTTTGGCGCCAGCAGCAGCGCCGAGCGCCCAGGCCGCCGGGGCCGCGCGGGGCCCTGCAGCCGGCTGCAGCGCGCGCCAGAGCCAGCGGGCAGGAACGGGGCCAAGAAAGACCGGGGGGCCGCCCGGCGCGCGGGCATCTGCGAGGTGCCGGC
>NW_028186083.1:795447-798527 GCF_003343005.1 Rhea americana
CCCGCCGGAGCGGCCGGGGGCTCCCGCCGGCGGGGCCGTCGCTGCAGCCAGCAAAGGCACAGCAGCCTCGGGGACCCCCGGGAACCACGCGCAGGGCGGGCAAAGGCCKGAAACGCCCGCAGGAGTGAAGCTCCCTCCCGTGCTAACGCCGATGCGCTCACAAACCTTGGAGCTGCCCCCGTGCAGAGCCGAGGAGGCCCCTAATTGCTCAACAAATTACGTGTTTAAAATCAAACCTGTCTCTGGGAACGAGGGAAACACAGCGTTATCCACAACGGAGAACTTCTATGCTGGTTCGGAAAGTATTTAAATAACCAGATTAATCCCCTTTCCTTCAAATTACTTAATAAAAATTGATTTCTCTTGGTGCTGAATACTTGTTTTAGGAAAAGCGGCACTTTAGGGGTCCTTGCAGCCTCCTAACGCAAGCAAAGCTTAAGGCCTGGTCAGAATTTTTATGCCTTTCTATGTAAAGACAGAAGTCTGTCCTCCTGGGGACGTGGGCRCCTCTACCCAGAGAGCCTGGTGCCCGCAGCGCTCCGCCGCACGGGGCATCGCACGAGGGGTTTCCAAGAGGAGGCGAAGAAAATCGGGACCTGAGAGTCCAAAGCACTTGATTTTAATGGCTAGTTGAGACGCAGGTCTGCTTCCCGCCTCCAAGGCCACGTTCATCCAAGGAGACCCTTCCAGCCGCGGGCAGGACCAAACCTCCCGTGCCCCAGGCTGCGGACAGGGAAGCTGAAGCATAAACCAGTCTCCTTCCACCTCGCCAGCTGGGGCCGGCGCGGGCCGTGCTCGCCTTGCTCCTTCGTTCCTGCTCCTTTGCACTTACCACCCTGACACAGCAGRCAGGCAAGGACTATGCTAGGAAGAACCAAATGAAGACAGAGTTTTTAACCAACATCACGGGAGCCTAAAGGATAATTAAATGACAAGACTTATCAGACCCCATGAGGCATCTCCATTGTATAACAGATTAAAAAATGTTTCCTTTCCAAAGAAAAAACAGTCGCTGATCTACCTTTAGCTGAATCTATTAGGCAACTCATCTGAAACAAGCTTCACATTTTTTAATTCGGCCAGCTGATCCAATCCCCTCCTTTTGATTTCCCCAGATGGCAGGAGCAGCTGCAAGAGAAAATCCTCCACCAGCCAGAGCAGCAGCATCACCTGGCCACCGAGAGCCAGCGGCGCTCGGGGAGGCGGGCGGCCGCGGCGCGGCCTCCGAGCGCAAGGGAGAAGAGCACGGCAAGGAGACAAGCCCCCTCCCTCGTTTGCATCGCCGAGGGAGGCTTTAAATAGCGCAATTGGGAAACAGCGGGGTCCTGCAGCCGTTCGGCCCGGGCGTCGTCCGCAGGGTGTTCGGCCGCGGCGCGGTCGTGTGCACGAGCTAATGGCCCGGAGCCGCTTGCACGAGGAGGTAAACGGAGTTAGGCCAGAAAGGACAGTCAAAACGTCTCCGTTGCAAGTTTTTCCACGYTGAAACGCAGCTTTTTGCTACGAGGATCTGCTTCCTGAGGAACATCAGCATTTTCTGGGAAAATAACCCAAACCCAGCCTTTGTCCCGCGGCCCTGCGGCGGCCCGGAGCAACCCGCCCCTCGGCTCTTGGGAGGGATGTGCCTCCGTGCTCCCTTTCCTGCCCGTTAATTCCCAAAAACGGGCTACAGACGGCCCCCGTTTCCAAGCCCCGCTCCCCGCGCCTCCCCCGCCCACCCTGCGGCCGGGGCTTCTTCCCTTCCTCCAAGCTGCCCGTTTGCAAGCAGAAAAGCCGTGGGCATGAGAGAACTACGAAGAGCCGCCACTTAAGCCCCCCTTCAGGAGCAGAAGGTTTTCAGCTCGCCAAGAAAAGACTTTTTTTTTCGTTCTGGCTTTGATGTTTCGACGGTCCGGGACTCTCCAGGCTGTTCTCCTCCATTCCTAGCAGGCAGCTGTAATTGCTCTCCCGCCTCCCCGGCCTCTATTCAGGGAGGGATTTTAAACGCAGAACCCGCAGCTTSGGAGCCAACCTCAAACTAGCGCCTGCACTGCGTTAGCCGGGAGCTTTAACCGGGTAGTGCAGGGCCCGCTTTGCGCGAGGCTGCGGCCCTCGGCGGGGCTTTCGCCGCGCGCCCGGCGCCGCAGCCGGCGCCTGCCCCCGCCCGAGCCGCCCCTTCCTCGCCGGGCAGCGCGGCGACGCTCCGCTTTGGAGCCGGCCCCGCGCCCGCGCTGGGCGCCGAACGCCTCCCCGCGGGCTCCGTCTCCCCGGAGTCGACCCGTCCGGCCCGAACGCGCCCGGCTTTCGTGTCGGAGGCAGATGGGCAGCTCACAAAGGGCCCCGCACCTCTCCAAGCTGGTCTCTCCGCATGCCTGATTAAATCCTAATGCCCGAGTTCGAATTGATACAGTGGCTCTGGGGTGATTCAATTAGTGCAGCAGGCATGAAGAAAACAGCACAAAGAGATGTGGTAGTTAGAAAGTCATTTTCTTTTGATCATTATAGCATCTCACACGTGGAAGCAGAAAATTATAGGCTCATGTGTCTTTGCTTAATATCCTCTGGGGCCAGATTTGTCGTAACATTGAAGTTGGCTGTCAGAATTGACAAAATCATGCGGTGTTGATGAATTTACAGGGCTGCTCTTAAAAGCTGAAGCAGAATCCAGGAAACGCCTGCCAGACGCACGCGTGCAACTTYGCTAAAATCGCCTTTCCCCCCCGCCGCCGCCCCCCTCTCGGCTGCAGCCCGGCCCCGGCCGCCCTGTTTCCAGCTCCCCGGGGGAGGTGGGAGCACAGGCCACGGCGCTGCGCTCCCGGGGGTGCATCCGCCGGGAGGCCCGCGAGCCCGAGCCCGCGCCTGAGCCCGCGAGCCCGAGCCCGCGCCCGAGCCCGCTGCAGGGCGCGCGCGCCTGGGCGATGCAAAGCCCCCTCTGCAGACCCCGCGCTGCCGGCGGCGCGGTCCCCTTCTCCGCGGGGCTTTTCACAGCGAGGCAAAACCACCTGCAGACAGCAGTAACCCGGCTTCGCTGAAAGGGCGCCGGGGACGCGGCCGGGCGCCGGCCCGCTCCTCGCGCCGCCGAAGCCGCCGGGTTTCCCCGCGCC
>NW_028186083.1:798577-805371 GCF_003343005.1 Rhea americana
GCGCGCTCAGGCTCCACGCGCTGGGGCTGTTCTTTCAACTCTTCATCAAGAGGTGAACTTGTGAGTTTTGTTTTTTTTTTTTTTAAGGTTCCTATCCTTAAGAAAATGCTATTTCTAACCAAGTTCTGTGGTTCTGGGGGAGTGAGTTTTACACAGTTTGTTCATCTTGAGGAATCTCTTTACCTTCTATTCTTCCATCTCTGTCTGGTCTTCAAGATATGCTAATCAGTGTGTAAGTATATCCTTTCAAATAATTATCATACATTATACTCTACTCATCTCTGTATAATTTCCTCATATGCATAATCGTATTTGACTTCCTTATGAATGTAAAAACCATCTTACCTTGGGCAAGTTAATCTTCATTGATTGAATATCAAATTCATTTGAATGTGTTAGCAAAGCCATCTCCCTTCTCCTGAACAGCAGAAAAYTGAAGAAAAATACACACTTACTATTCTGGTGCTGAAGAATTTTTGTGTTTATTTTGTCTTTTTTTCTCATTTTGCTCCTTTCTTCCTGACCCACTTTTTCTCTCTCCCTCTTTCTTTAAATAAAAATCAGAATAGAGAAACTCAAACARTAACAGCACGTGCTTTATTCTCAAACACAAAATGCTGCTTCCGCKCCGTGCTTTTGAGAAGGAGAACGCAGAAACCCTCAACGCCAATAACAACTAACTTCAAACGGGCGAGCAGCAAAGCCAAACTCCTCTCAAAGGAAATGCAGTGAGTCCCGGCAGCGCCGCGGGGGAAGTCAGGCTTTCTGCAAGGGCTGCCAGCGGCCCCAGCCCCGCTCTGATCGGACTCCCGCCTCCCCGCCGGGTGCCCCGTGCCGCAGCCCGGCCGCCCGCGCGAGCCGGCCGGCAGCGCCCTTTGGCCAACGGTACCAAAAACGGTTGCATTTAAGACTCCYGCTTGAGATGGAGAGGATGAAACCTGCCCCGAGCTGCTCACCGCGGCACTGCGGGCTCGGCCCGGATGCAGAGACCTGTTTGTGCCGGGTGGAAAAGGCAAGCTGCAGCCTGACTTCCCTACTGACCTCCCATCCCAGGCTATCAAATACTCCCGGCTGAGTTTAACGTTTTTTGAAAGCTTTGCTTTGCCTTAAAAAAAAAAGAAGAAGAAGAAGGGACAAACATAATAACAAGGCGAAAATTCATGAATTCCAATAACATTCAAATCTCCCCTAGATTAGGTGTCTCGCTGGCCTCAGCTGGAGCAGACGCTAGTAAATCGGCCCTGGGTAAAACGCCCCGGTGATGTTTCCCTTTCCAGCATTTAGGAAGCAAATGCTATTTTCATTTAAAGCCCAACCTGCATTCGGCAGAGCAGCCCCGGCCGCGGGGCCCGGGCCGGCACCCCCGTTTCCGCGCGAGCCCCGCTGCTCGGCCGCGGCACCCGCACCGGCGCCGGACGGATCCCTGAGCGAGTCCCTCCGGCTGCCGCAGCCGGTCCCCCGCCTTCCCCGGGTTTCCCCACCGCCGCTTGTGCCCCCGGCGGAGACCCTCCTGCGAGCCCCACAACCTGCGAGCTCCAGGCATCCGACAGCGCGGCCGGAACGGCCGCTGCCGGTGGGCTGACGGCTGTCCGGAAATCCAGGCACGTGGCCAAAGCGCACAAGTCCCGCCTGGGCAGGATTTCCAGGCTGGGGAACCCGGACATACGGGAGCCCGAGCCCAGGCCAGCCCGAGCCTGAGCCAGGCGGGCTGCAGAAGCAGCGCCCCGATCGTCAGGGTTGTAYCTCTTCTCGGTTCCAGGAGGGAAACGGGCGTTACGTAGTGTGGGATTTGTAACCTGTTTCGGAAAAGGCACCAGTGCAGCATGCAAAGAGCGCATCACGAGGGGAAGCGCGGGAGAAGGCTGCGGGGTCCGAGACGGGAGCAACGGGCGGCTGCTGATGGAAACCCCAGGGTTTCTACCAAACCCGCGGGTTTTTTTCTCTTTCTCTCCGTGAGGCCGGGGGGTTTCGTCTCTTTGAGGAGCAGCACGGAAACCGRCCCCGTTTCTGAAACGGTCGATCGCTTCTCGCCAAGCGGGTCGCGGCACGGATGACGCTGCGCGCGCGGTGCCGGCAGAGCACCGGCGACCCCAAAGCGGGTGGAAACGCGCCGTGCTACCTTCTCTCCCAGCCCCTCCCCGTGCTCGGACACGGCGCTTTGGGGCAGAGGATCAGAGCGGGGCCGGCCCCGACAGCCGCTCCTGGAAGTTCACCCGTCCTCGCGGACACTCGCGAAGGGGTCGCCGAGGTCCCCGGGGACGGCGACCAGAGGCAGCGGGGACGGCGCGGAGCTTTGCCGCGCGGACCATCTATCAGGCCCCGGACGACGCCTTTCAACGGGGATTTAATGACGACGAGGAGCAGCCCCCTTCCCGCTCTTACGGCCCCCGGGAGGCGGCGGCGCGGGAGGCCCGGCGCGGCGTGCACTCTCCCCGACCCCTGGACCCAGGGGCCAGCGCTTTTATGGGGATGAAGCGACACAGTTCCTGTAACCTGCCTCGGGGGCCCTGAAAAATTAGACTGAATCAAAGCAGAAAATGAGTTTTCATTTATCTTGTGATGATGCACGAGGTTACATGAAAGACAAATAGCTGCTTCTGACTCTTCCTTTATCATTGTCACCGCAATTAATAGGCTGTGGCCTTCGTTACTGTGTTAGCACTAAAGAGACCGCGGGCCCYGGGGGACGTTAACGAGAGGAGGGAAGCAGCCCGGTCTCCTAAAAGTTCTGCCGTGCTGAGAAACGCCAACCTGCTTCCTTCTAACCCGCTGCCGAAGCGCCGGCGGCTCGGCCAGACGAGCAGAACCGCGAGGCGGCCGGAGCCGAGCCGAGCCGAGCCGAGCCGAGCCGAGCCGAGCCGAGCCGAGCACCGGGCGTCCCCCGGGCTCAGCGCGTTCTTCCCGCGCTTCAGCTCGAGAGCCCAGCACGTTCGGAGCCCTCACGACGTGCCAGCGACAAGCTCGGCTCGAACATTACAAGCTTTAGCGAATCTGCTCCAAATTTCCAGGAGACTTCGTGGCCTCAGGATTACATCAACTCTGGGGTTTCCCGTTCAAAGTTAACTCTGCGCTGCAACCTGTTTTTGACCTTTATCATTAATTTTTTGGTGCCAAAACACTTCTAAAGGCTTTGGTGTGGTGTATTCTAACGCAACTGCTATGCTATGTTCTTTAATTGGTACTTTTCRAGGTTAATTGAAAAGGAATCTATAAAAATTGAAATTAAGAGAATTTTGTAGGGATTAAAGTTGTCCTAAAACAATAGGGAGAAGAATGTTTATCTGGGAAAATGAAATCACCATGCTACGGACGCACATTTGCAGCCCTCAGCCCAGAGAAACCCCCCCCCCCCCTTAGCTCCTGCAATGGCAAAACGAGGGGCAACCCAGGGGCCGTTCCAGACCAGGAAGATGCTATGGGTATAAAGGCTCATTTTCATCTAAATGCAGTTAACATGCTCAGAGTCATTTGGGATAAATGGGATACTTAAGGACACATGATGGCTAATCTCTGCTATGACATTTGTGGAGGAGGAGGAGGAATAATTTAGACGGAGGGTATTGTACCGCTCATGAGTTATCCYCTCTCTCCCATCGTAAGTGGGACTAATTGCCAGCCCACTAGACGGGCACGCTGTTGGCACCTCGCAGCCAAGGGTTGCGAGCCGGTTTGCAGATGTTCCCCAGCTCCCCCGCAGACGCGGTACTGACCCCGTCCTGCCGAGGGGGAACTGAGGCACGGCGCGTCGCTGCGTAACTTCGAGGCGGTGCTACAGAGCCTGGGCCGGGGCCGGCTGCACCCCCGCACCCGAGCAGGAGCAGCTGCGCCGCGGCTTGCCTGCGCCAACCACCCACTGAACCATCCCAAATTTTCAGCACCACCCAGACCCTTCACAGTTAGCATGACAAAGAGTCTGCAAGGAAAGGACAGGGACAGAGAAGAATTATTCACACAAAGCGGCAGGAAGAGCAGGAGGGACTGGCTGGCAGCAGCGCCGACGAAGGGAGGTTTTGTCTGAACCCGGCAGTAAAACACCAGCCTGGGGCAGGTACAGACGCAACCACTCTGCTTCCCTCCCAGGAGCAGCAAGGCATCTACCAGGGCTGGTGCAGCAGGGCTCAGCCAAGAACTGCTTCTGTTTCTAAAGTTAATTAGAGGGATTTTTTTTTTTACATATTCCTTTAGATGCAGATTCTAGGCTTTGCACCTCTCATCCTGTCGAGGCTCTTTCAAGCACCAGTTTCTTGATCTGCACTTGAAAAACGTCACAAATTATCAGTCGAATCAGAAAGCCAAAAGGTTTTCATCTCATTCTCCACCGCCTTTGTTCAGAAGCAGTCTTGGCAAAACCCTGCCTTTTGCGTGATACGGCTCCCGAGATGCCGCTGCTAGAGCAGGAGCATCGACAGACGAGTTCTCGTTACACCGGCCCTCGCAGCGTGGCTTTGAGGGAACCTCAGTGCAAAAACATCACTGCCTTCTCCGTCCTGGCCCCAGGGAAGCAAACAGCAAAAACTCCCCTCGACTTAAAGGAGCTGGGATTTCGCCCCTAGATGGCTCTAGGATATAAGTTGTTCAGGCCACGCCGGAGGACGATTTGCAAATCTCGGTTCCTTGTTCGTGTCAGAGCGGTACCGGAGGGCCAGGGCGTCTCTTGGAGGTGCTGGGAGCAGCGAGCAGCCTCGTCCCGGCACGCTCGCGTGGCCTCTGCCTCCTGGTGCCGCGCGGAGCGGGACGCCCCGCACGCAGCCGCCGGCAAACGCCGGAGACCGCAGCAGAGCTSAGCGCGGCGGGAGGCGTCGGCGCGTTTGCACCGGCCCCGCCGGCCCCCCCGAGCGGCCTGCCCGGCCCCGCGACGGGGCCCTCCCGAGCCGCGGCTCGCCGGGAAGCCCCCGCGCCCCGACGGAGCGCGCCGCGGAGCCCCGAGACCCGCAAGGAGCCGGGACGGACCCTGCGCTGGCGGAGGAAGAGGCGCCAGGGGAAGGAGGAACGTAATCGCTTCTCCCTCCTGTTCTGCTGGTGAAGCCTTCTCCACCTCCTGGTAATTAAAACACAAATGATGTGGACAGGATATCCTCGCCCGCTGAGACACATTGCCCATTTCCGCCACAGAGATGAAAAGTTTAACCACCATTAATGGAGTGGTGGAGAAAGCGTTCCCATACACACTCCATCACATATTTATGATGCTTGAGAAAAGATCAATAGAAGCTATATGCAAGGGTCTATAAATTTAATGTAGCATGATCATTTAGTATCAGTTGTTTTTTAGATTAATAACATAGGGATGGGCCGCAATCCTGAAACATAATAAAGTAATGCTGACTAGTTKTATAAAACATGCATTGAGTTGCCTCCGTCTCCTGGCCCTTTGCTGGATGTTTACCTGCTCGGGCAGTGAGGAGGAGCTCATCCGCTGCAGCGCTTGTACAGCACCGAGCACAGCGGGGCCAGAGCGAGGAGACGGCATGGGCTGCCCCGGGGCTGCGGTCCGTGGGGAGCGCTTCCCCGGGGACCGATCGGGTACGCAGGAAGCGAGAGGGAAGAAACTGTGCCCCGGCTGCACGGGGGCCAAGGACTGGCTCTCTGCATTGACCACAATATGTTATGGTTCACTGGAAGGACCTTAAACTTACAGACAAGGACACGGCAGTAAAGATGAAGCACCTGAACCCCCCATTTCCAGATTACTAGACCCCAGGTGTGTGCTAGGGAGCAGTTAAATTTCATCATTACCCTTTCTTCTATGGTATTTTTTATAGTCCTTTTTACTACTGGCACTAAAGGTGCCGGACGCATCCCAGGAGCTAAGAGGACATCACTCGTCAACCTGACTGCTCACTGATATAAAAAAATGACAAGTCCTGGCTTAATCTTTTTGATAACTGTGTTCTGCATGGCCCATCCATCTCCATGGAGGAGTTTTGGTGAAGCTGGAAGACAAGAACATCACAGCATTTAAGAATGAAAAATTAAGTGCCCTTTTTGAGCACAGCATGGAGCTTATTACCGCAGAACTGTTTGCCGGCTCCTCCTCGGGTTGTGTGCATGTGCCTGCACTTGTCTGGAGCGAAGCGCCTGTTTCCAGCCTTTAATAAGCTGGCTGCAAACAGGAAAGACGGAAGGATGGACAGACCAACTGACAGATTCAAAGGACCTAGAAATTCAGAAATCCCTGGCTTCAAAGCAGTTAAACACAGGGGTGCAGGGGCAGAACGAGTCTGTCTCTTCCTACGCACACCTGAGCCGTGGCTGTGGCTCCGTCCGCCCCGGGGCCAGCCGAGAGCTCTCGGCGTTCGCCGCGAGCCTCGTGACCGGGTGCCTAAAGCTCCAGCTCCTGGGTTCAGGGGAAAACAAGGAGGTTTGATATACGTGTAAAACCAGCGGTCATAGCGGAAAGTTTTAAGGTGTGAGCCTCAACAGCTTGAGGCCAATGCACAGRGACCCTGAATTATTTTTTTTTTAGTATCTTTTCATTCAGTTCTGCGTGCTGGCGTCGTTGAGCTCTGCCCTGATGCGCCAGCCAGCTCCTGAGGTCGGCTGCCAACAGCGGCGTGCCGCTGAGCCCCGCTCGCGGGAGCCCCTTTCCGCCACCGCAGGCTTCCGTTGACGGCTTGCCAAATAGTCACGGAAGATCTTCAGAGCAACCCCGCGGAACAAAACGCTCCCGTTCAGCTGGGAATCCCCCCGGCGCACCGAGGAACAGGGCTGGGAGCGACCCAGGAGCGTGGGGTTTGTGCACGCGCGGCGGCGGTGCAGGCGCAGTGGTGCACGCGCGGCGGCGGTGCACGCGC
>NW_028186083.1:805756-845756 GCF_003343005.1 Rhea americana
TGCACGCGCGGCGGCGGTGCAGGCGCAGTGGTGCACGCGCGGCGGCGGTGCAGGCGCGGCAGCGAGCGCGCCGTCCTTGCGCGAGCGGGGCGGCACGGGCGTGCGCTACGGGGGCACGGCTGCTCTCCTAAAGACGCAGGCTGCGGCCACGGGTACCGCCGCTGCCGTCGCAGGAGCGAGGCCTCTCCCGCGCCCCGTCCGCCGTGCCCTCGGCGCGGGCGCGCTGCGGGGAGCCGGCCGAGCTCGCAGCGCCAGCTCCCTCCCACCCCTCCCTCCGCCCGCGGAGCCTGCAGCTTCGGCGAACTGGCAGCAGAGCGAATTGTAATTTAATTAACTCTTAAGTGCTCGCGTAATGCAGGCTGACAGGGCTTCCCCAGCCCTCCGGAGCGGGAGCCCCGCGTGCTTTGTCTCTTTTGGCAGGCGCGGGGCGCGGCTGGAGGAGCCGGATTGATTAAGCCGTCCTGGAAGGACGGGCTCGCGGCGGGAGATGCCAGCGCGCCCTCCCCGACCGCCTTGTTTTAAGCCCTGGCTGCTCGTTTTGAACGGTTAGCCGCGACCGCCTTCGGCAGCGGGACGGGAGCAAGGCGGGCGGCCTGGGCCAGGCCCCTGTGGCCGGCACCCGGGGCGCCCCGCACACCGCGCCGAGCAGCCGCCGCCGCCGAGCAGAGGGCAGGCGCGCTCCCAGGGCACCCGACCCAGGGCCCCCCGCGCGGGGGGCCAGCGGCGGAGCACGTCGCCCTGCACAGAGCGCTGCCCCCGCGGCGCCCACCGAGCTGCTCGGAGACCTCCCCGGCTCGTTTCCCGCGCAGCACGGGGCGTCCCCGGAGGAGGAGAGGTTTGGATGCTGGGCTGCAAGCCGGGAGCTGAGCTTGGCCGATGCTCAGCCCAACGTCTCTGCGCCTCGGCCCGCCTGCGGTTAGAGGACGAYGAGGACGCTGCCCTTCATCTCGGTGCTTCGCAAGGTGACCGCGCGTGCCAGGAGTCACGCAGCGCGCCGTACAGGCGCCACGGGGAGCGAGCCCACGCTCCTGGCCTCGTGGCAGGTAGGCGCCAGGCGCTGAAGTCCCGCAGCCCGTTTCAGGCGCCTCTAATCACAAATCGTCCCCTCGGGTCATTCGAAACAGCTCTTCACACCCGTATCCTCCTCCTCCAGGCCCGAGGGGCTCCCTGYGAGCGAGAAGACTCCCGCAGGCGTCAGCGGGGAGAAGGCAGCCGACGTGAAACAACACGCAAGGGAGAGGGGAGAGGCGGAGATTTTCCACTGAAACCTACTTTTCGTGGAAAACTGGGTTTGTAACAAAATGAAAGCAAATGTTGAAAGTGCTTAGGCTTTCCCTGCTGTTTTGATTTTTCATCAGAAAATCAAAGAGAAGAACACTGTCACAGCTTCTTTCCTCAATTTTTTCCTTTTCAGTTTCTTTTGGCCAAAGGGTATAAAGGATACTTTGGGTGTCTTCCACATTTTTTCAGGTTTCATATTGTCAGCTCCCTGACGAAAACTGGGATTCTCCATGGGAAGTCAAACGGCCAACCAAAGTGCCCGCGGCTCTCCTTGGCTTCCCCTCTTCTCCAGGCCACCGACCCCTCGCTGGGACGCGCTGACCCTCGCAGAGCCCTCGTCCCCGCGTTATTTTGCCGGTGGCTTATGCAGACCGCAGATTCCCTGATCTTCTGCGGCCGGCCCCCGGCCTGCCCTCTCCCTGCCGGGGGGGYGATCAGGGACGCCTTCGGGCGTTCATTTATTACCAGCTCCCGTGCTTTGCGTGGGAGGCGAAGCCAACGGAGGCGTACCGCGCAGCCGGCCTGCTCGCTGCTGGCGACCACGACGAGCCCGTCCGTTCCCTGGGGTTCAACGACCCCAAACTATCAGCGGTAGCTGGCTTTGAACCGGGAACCTGCAAGCAACAAGCCTGCACGCAGCCTTTCCATATCGCTTCTCCCGCCAAGCTGCACCAACCATCGGCCGGTGCAGTCTTTGCCCCGTACCCCAGACCCAGCTGCCTTGCACAAGGGCCAGATGTTAYCGCTTGCGCTTTGGTGGCCTCTGGGGCCTTCACTTCATTCAGCTGGGTGGTGGGTCATGGCACTCCCACCGGAGCGGTATGGGGATTTTTTTTATCCAAAGGTGCAGGAGTGGGAGGAGAGAAGGACCCGCCGTATTTCAGGGCACGCGGAGTCGACTCTGGGGTTGYGCAGTTTGCTCCGCACAACGCCAGTCCTTCCGGGGCGTTCAGAGGTCCTCRGCATCTCCTGGCATCTGGGGCGATTCCGGGCTACCTGCGGGTCCTACGTCCGCCGCGCCCGTACCGCGGGGCCGCACACCGTATTTTTCTCCCTGCTTCCTCTTCCCACGTTCGTCTCGTCTCTTCGGCCTGATCTGGGATCGCCCCCCACTCCATGCGCGTGATGCAGAGGATGGTGGAGCCCACTCCACGCTGGGGCGCTTGCTATGCTACAACGAGCAAAGACGACTGCGTGCCCTCCTGGCTCAAAATCGCCCGATAGCAACGACAGCAACAGTAACGGTGACCACAACAGAGCAACCGGCGATGAAAAATACCCCCCCGACCCTGAAAACGCGCCCAGGAAGGACTCTGCGTCGAGCACCTGGGACTGTCTGAACCCCGAGCTCGGGGAGGCCGCGGCCCCCCGGGAAATAGCGGCGGGGCTGGTGCGAGAGCTGTTTATGCGCCGGGAGAACGGACGCGCTCCCCGCGGCAGGGAGGGCGCCCGGGCTTGGGCACGAGCCAGCTGCGGGTGAGAGGCACGAAGGAGACGGGAAGCCGGGCGCCCTGCGAGGGCAGGAACGGCAGAGCAGCTGCCTCCTCCGGAGCCATCGCCGGCGCTGACCTTGGGCTCCGCCGGCGTGGTATCCACCGCCGCTGCGGTATCCACCGCCGCTGCAGCCCCATCCATCAGCGACCCCGAGGAGGAGGAGACACGGGCGAGAGGAAACCCGGGGAAAAAGCAACGGGAAATACAAAGAGGATTGGAAAAGCGGGGACCCCAATCCTGAATGCGCCGACGGTGCCGTGCTGTAATTGATAAGCACCAAATCCAGCGGGGATTCGCAGAGCGCGGGGAAGAGCACCTCGTTAATCAARGCCCAAGGTGTCGGGACGCCAAACAGGAGGAAGAGCCGCCAGGCAGCGGAGGGAGCGGAAGGGGCCTCCGGAGCGGGAGRGGGCACCGCGCACGCGCGCCGGGAACGCCCTGCCCGCTCGGGCAGCCACAACACAAAATTCGGAACTGCAAAAAACAACCAGCCGACCAAAAGCCACAAACAGGTAAAGTTCTCGAGGACTCCAGCAGCCTTCGCACGCGCGGGAAGGACAGAGGCAGCTCAAGGACTCGGCCAACCGCGACGTCTGGCCTCCCGGCTTCGGCTCTCGCGCCTGAAACCGCGACCGGACCGCCCGCACACGCCAGAGCCGCCTCGCCCGTACCCGGCCAGGCCGAGCGCCGCAGCCGCCGAGAGCGACGCGACGGCTCCGCCGCCGAGCCAGAGCGGCCGCCGCGCTGAGCGGAGCAACGTGCGCGAAGCCAAGGCCGAGGGCTAGCCATCAGCCGAACCTCGCGACGGCTTTCCAGTTCAGTACAGCTGAGCCCCTCTCCCTTCTCCTCTGGCAGCTCTGCCCCTCTCTGTCCAGACATTCCCATTTCTCATTCCTCTGTGGGTGCATTTTCACTAGCTGAGCTGATTTCACTCGTGCGCCCGCCTAGATGTCTTGGAGAACTTCTATTGCTTGCCTTGTTCGTCTGCTAACGCAGTATAATTTAAAGAACCAARAAGGACCRTTCATTTTTTGAGAGAGAGGGAGRAAAAAAGCGGTTGCCAGCTCTTTAGCTAAGCCCTCTTTGATAGAAAACTTTAGCAGGCAATCATCAGCAAACCCAGTATTTGCAAAATGGAAACAAATGAGAATCGTGTCTGGAAGCCCAAAGCACCCACCTCTGCATGCTCTGGACTGCCTGTCGCCTCTGGGCACACGTGTCCAAACTGAACTTTGAGAACACTCGACGGGGCCTCTAGTCCCAGTTGTCACCACTGGCTTACTGGGAAGCCTTGGGAAGGTCATTTTGTCATCATTTCTTCTGGGCAGAATGAAGACGGTAGAAGATGGCAATGTAACACTCCAGAGAAAACCTGGCAGCGGCTACTGTCACTAACTGGTCACTTCTCTGCTCTGGGTTTAAGGAGAAAAGCATTTTGCAGCCCTGGGGCATCCCGAGGGTCAGGACTACCCGGAGTCGGGGAACCCAGCCCTGCCTCCAAACGCCCCGCTCCTGGGTCCCAGCACACACCAACACCCACCTCGCCAAATTACGAAGGAGTCTCTTGATGCAAAGTTACGCATATCCTTTTTAGCAAAGGGTTTCCACCAGTACGCGTCTATCCACAGTGGCTTTATAGAAACTTTTTCTTAAAAATACAGATTCATAAAAACAAGCGCAACGACAACATACTAATGCCTGTAGTTACTTATTCACAGTCAGTGGTTATGTTTTCCTTCAAGCAAGCCATTAAACTTGTTAGCTTCTGGTTAGACACTAATTTTCTTTTTCAAAGAAGCAATGTGTTAGGAATTATGTTAATGAGGTATAAATCAAATCCATGCTTAAGTCAAAAGGCTGATGCCATCTAAACATATCCTATGTATCAACAGCAATACAATTTCGTAGGTATAATCCATCAACAGCCAATCTGGTCAGCTACTTCATTACAGATAGATAATTAATGTCCAGTAATAATAAGCTGCCTTGATTTTGTTGTTCTTGAGAAAAAAAAAAACCTACCATTTTTAGGCAGTCTAAAATGGTACATTTTAAAAGAGGTAATTGTTGAACATTAATTTGCCATCAATCAGGAGCGTAGCTAGAGTTATTTATCTCTTTACCTGATCATGCTGAAAAAGCTTGAAGGGGGAGAGAATATAGCAACAGCAACTGGAAGCTGTCAATAACTGGGTCTGAAAATGAGGATTTCCCAGGATAATAATGACATTACTTAGATATGAATAGTGCTTCCCATGTAAAATACGGAGATAACCATGCAACAAATAGGTCATTTCTTGTAGCACTTCACCRGCGTTGAGTATCTGCGCAGCATGAACACCATTCGTCTGCCGTAACGCCAGCGATTTGGGGTCTCTATCGGCATTTGCTATTGTCCCAGGACCAATCTGGAGAGGATAGTTTGATCTGCCGCGCTTCTGGACTTGGTGTGGGTGAGATATGAGAGCGCTGGTTGTGAGCGGTGATGGGGTATCAGTCAGATGGATGGTGAAGCTKCAGCCCAGGAAAGAGAAGAGAAAAGGGAAAGAAAGAAAAGAAGAATGAAAAAGAAGAGACATCTATCTCCCATCTCAGCTCTTCATCATCCAAAAAAAGTAAGATACAAAAGGTATCTTGGCTATATCGCATTGATAGATGTCACCTCCTCTCTGTAACCATGCCAGGCCTTCAGCCAAGAAATGTGTTAGCATATTCAGATTTGAGAAATCTCAGGGAATGCCAGCAAAGTGATGTCGGGGGGCACCTGGCTGACTTTGCAGCCCTTGTATTCAGGGAGAAAAATCAGTAAAATTTGTCCCTTAGAAGTAACAATAATAAAAGGAAAACAAAATCTGTAAAGAAGACAAAACTTGTGAAAAGCAGAAGCACACAAAAACGAGCAGACAGGACAGGGTGAGGGTAAATGGGCAAGGACGACTTGAAGAATTTAAGTTGCAACGAAACAGGAGGGGAGAGGAGAGACACTGGGCTAAGTTTGGTTAGCACGTCCCYGGCACGTCCCCCTGCCTCGGGAAGCCCCCCTCCCTCCTGCCTCCTCCTCATTACTATTATTTGTGCGCGGCACACAGTACAGCATCTCATAACTCACCATGTTTATGATAAAGCAGAGCAGTTGTTTTTGGAGACAGGCACTTTGGTATTCAGTAGCCCCAGAGGCTATGCCGCGGTGTGCTCTCTCCTCCGTTCGCTAGCTAACGTGCCAATTTTTTCCTCCCCTTTCTCGAGTGTGCCTGAAGGAAATTTATTGCAGCAGGCGACTGCTATGGGCAAATACTAATAAAATGCTGTTTTGCTGCAATTTGTTTAATTGGCCACAGAAGAGAAGCCTTGCATGTTAGATCCAGCTTCTGACACCTCCTGCCCAGTCCACAGATGTTCTCAACATGAAGTGCTCACATCTCCATGTTTATGGTAGGGAGAAAACAAGCCCCTACTATTAAATCTTTACTATTGCTGCAGATCTGTTTTGATTTAACATGCATATTTACTGTGGCAGGCTGCTGGCAACCCCTCTGATTTATTCAGCAAAACGYACTACTTAACATACACTCTCCCCTCCTTGCTACCTTCCAAATACTCTTTCCTATCCCTCAAAAAAACCCACGTGGGCCCAAACAAACCAAATAAACAATCTTCTGTCTCACGAACAACAAAGAAGAAAAGCAGATTCAGAGCCCTGAAACACGGATAATCCTCTGGGCTGAATAAGTTTGTGCACAAAAGTTTCTGTCCTTCGCTTATCAACATGACTGAACTCTGCCTGTATGGGCTAGTGTTCATGCTTCATGGAGATTTTTGGTGCATTATGGTATTATTCTTTATGGTTAATTCAGATTTTATGGTTTCAGCTCAAAGATTGCCATCAGGATTGGGGCCCTATTGTGCTGCCTGCTGCACAAATACACGCGGGGGCCAGAGCAGGTACTGAAAGGTTATAATCTATGGCATTAGCAAGAATAATATGTATAAGCAGCAACTGAATCTGGTGAACAATTGCTCTCGCTGTGGYAACTGCCTGGGTTGCAGCTCGTTTGTGAAAGCAGTGAGCAGCGACGCGGGAACTCGACCACCCCGGACTTTGCCCCCGACGGACCCGCTCGTCCTGCGCCGGTCACTGGTGAGTTCAGTGCACAGTTTGCACGGGGCTGTATTTGTCACCGGGGTCTCGAGAAGCCTGGTCTGTATTTACGCAGTGCTTTGAGATCCTAGGATGAAAATTGCTGCGAAGCACACTTGAGTAGTACGTGATTAGTGAGGGGAAAGGACCCCCAAACACAGCAATCACTGGATTTTCGTCGAGATCTGCGTATCTCTGCCAGGGACAGCAGTAATGTAGGTGCCAAAACACGGCATGCAGCTGCTTCAAATCAGCATTTAGGAATCAGAGTGCAGTGTGGGTTTCATTGGGTTTGAAGTCGGACTTGAGGTGGGGAGGTATGGTACACGTTGCGCCACAGGTTTGCACGATGGTAGGAGATTTAAAGCCATAAAGGAAGGCAGCTGCCCTGCATTGCCCAATCTGTGTATTCTTACGTAGCTTGTGCTATGAAAAGGAACTTTAAAAAGCTCTTTAGGAGATTTTTGGTGCTATAAATCCTCCCTTTCCCCCATGGCAGTGGTGGAGCGCATCTCCAGCTGCAGACGCAACTGTGCCGAGCACGTGGTGGCTGGACCTTCTAACGCCGGGTAACGACCGAGGGGAAAAAGGACTCTGAGGCTGAGCCATCCTAAACAGTGATTTGTACACACTGAGAATACTACAGCTCTCCTAGGGCTTCCCTGACGCTCATTAAGTTTCCTCTTTGCTGCATATTTCAAAGGTTTTAGGTACGGGAGCTACAAGCCTCATTTAAACTGACTTACAACCCGAGCCGTGCAGGCGCTGCGCCCCGGTCTCCTCGCTGCTGGCCACCGGGGAGGGCAGCCAGGAGACCCGGTGCCTCCTCCTCCTCCTCCGCATCTTCAGCACGACGCTGGGCGAGCTCGGGTCTCCGGGAYGGTGACGATATGAAGAAAGCGGCTCTGATTTTACTAGCTATAGGATGAAAGTGGCATTTAAAACACTGCTTCACTCAAATGCAAGGGAACGAGATGTAGACAGAGGCCTGTAAAATACTTTCCATGRAGACAGGACGGCTCTGAGGAGTGCTGGCGGGTGACGGGACCTGTTATTTCATAATCACAGGTTAAAACCTGACTGTAGCGGGTAGCGGATAGAAAACCTTTCCTTTGATGCTGGCAAGCAAACCGGCGGCTTTCCGAACCTCCGGGATCTTGGCTGTCCTCCTGGCCCTCCGCCCTGGCCTGGGGCAAGCTGCAGGAGAAGCAGGGAGTCAACTGCAGCTTCCAGATGCTGGAGTTAACGCTCCAGAAACGTCCCTGTGCTTCCCGCTGGAGGAGAGAGCAGTCAGGCCGCCTCGGGCAGGGACAACGGTGCCGTAACCATCGCAACACAACCGGGCCTCAGCAACAGTCGGGAGCAAATCCGGAACCGTGCAACCTCGCTAACCAAGTTTGCAGGCTGCCGGCTCTCCTGCCCGGGGCCGAGGTGGAGGACCTCCCGCCGAAGGGAAGCAGCACACCAGGCTTGGTCAGAGCTAAAGGTACCAGTGAGAAAGGCGACAACTGCCCCGGGGAGCCCCAGGGCTGAGGGACGCGCGGCGAACTGCACCTGCTGCTTTCCCGGCCGCGGTGCGCGACGCGCTCCCCTGCATGGATTATTTTCTTTACTCAAGCAAGCTGTTATCTGGAGCCGCAGAATGCAGACCATTATCCCCGGCTCTATCGCACCCGTTCCTCCCTTCTTTTATCTGCTCTTATTGAGGAGATTAAAATACTAACACGTTCAAGGAAGCCGCCCCTGGAAGGCAGAGGTGCTAATCTCCATAGAAATATAAGGATATGCTAATTCTCACAAGATTCTTATTTGTGCTAAAAATATAGAGGTGGATAATTTTGATGGGGCAAACATGTGGGGCACCTCCAGCGCCCCACGGCAGTAGTACCTAGCCACTGACGACCACAGCCGAACAGCCAAACAGGACATTTTCCCGTGCTGCTCCGGTTTAGTCTTTATCCAGATGGACCATTCCYGAAGCCTCGGAGAGAAAGCCTTGCTGGCCAGCCAGCGTGCCCTTCTTTCCGGAGGCAAGGCTCCCACTGAGCACTTCAGTTTARAAAGTGGGGCAGAAAACATCACAGAAAGAAACTTTCAGAGATTTCCTGCCTCCAACGAGGCCAGACGTACTGGGACGCAGGTTCCGCTCCCGCTGCTGCCCGCGCCAGCGTGCCGTCTCCGGCCGGTCTCGCCGTCTCCCTCAGGTAGCTCTGAAAATGGGTCGAACGCGCTTCCCGGGCCCGAGGCAGCGTTTGGCAGCTCCTACGCCGCGCTCTGGAGTTCGTTCAATTTGTGCTTATTGTGTCTTGCTCTTCTCACCACCGCTTGCAGGAACCCCAGAGCTGTTATTCACTCTRAGAAATTAATAACAATACTCCTTAGCGCTGGAGCTGCTTAAATTATTTTGTTTTGCTCTTTGCAGAGGCTGCTGGAAGTGCAGGCAGTCGGAGGGGCAGCGCAAGGGATCCTACTCGCAGTCCTTCCCGCGTCTGGAGAGCGATGCCCAGGGAACAATCCGGGGGCAGCGACTTCTTCCAGGAGAGATGGGAACAGCGGGTGGCGCAGCCTGCTCCTCTCAAACTATCATTTCTTGGCGCCTGTGCCCTAGGGCAAAGCTCCAGCACAACTCCAGCCTGGGCACCGCGCCATCCTAGCAGATGGTCCCGAGCGCAAGAAGCCAAGCGACGAGGCAGCGCGCGCAGGCTCCGCGCTTGCAGGGCTTCGGAGGCGRTTCCCAGCCGCGGCCTCCCGGACCCACCTGCACCGGGGCTGTGCGTGCTGAGCCGGGGTCGCACCGTCCCCGATTCGGGGCAGGATTCACTTTAGCGTCAGGAGCGAGACGAACCAAGCCGTGCGCCGGGGGCTCCTCCTGCGCAGCCGGGGGCCCCTGCCGCGGGGCTGCGCGCTGGCAGCCCCCAGATTGAGGACAGCTTTCCCTACCTCTTCCTGGGGTGCCACGGGGGCCCGGGGCTGCCGGGCTGGGCGGCGAGCGCGGTGCAGGCGAGCGCGCATCCCGCGGGTGCTCCCCGGCCGCGGCGCGGGCTGAGCGCAGGGCGCCCGGGCGGGACGGGACGGGACGAGACCCCCGCTTCCCTAGCGGCACACGCGGATCCTTTCCAAGGCTTCCTGCGCTTCCTCACGTATTAAGCTAAGCTAACCAATTTACAATGCAAATGTTACATAGATTACAAAGGGTAAATGAGTTGTATGTTGAAGGAGATAGGCTTTATCCAGACAAAAGTGGAACAGACCTGTGGCAAACTGCAATTAATGACCCGAACACATCTTCCAGAATGAAAAATTCATCGAGTCCTCTAAGGATATATAGCCCAAGCAGAAGAAATTATTCACCACCTTCTACATATCCAGAGTGTCACCAAGACTATTTATCTGGCAAATGAAGTACTTCCCTTCAGCCTTAATACTTTTGCTACCATATGGTCCAAAAAATCAGAGATTTTATACAGTAGATTTTATAAAGAAAGTGCAATTCTAGGGAAACTGAAAGCTTGCGAATTGTTGGGCTAAGGACAACTGCTAAAAAACGAAGATCCCCTCTGCAGACCTGTGCTAAGAGCATGGGGCATGAGGCAAGGGCAGCTGGGTTTCCTGGGCTTGCGGTGTTGAAGACTCTTTGGGCAAGTRAAAAACCTGGAGAAATTACTGGGTGTCAGTACGACAGGTCCGGACAGAAAAGGAAAAACACGTGGCTCCCAGCAGGTACTTGGCACGCGTCTTCTGGAAAATCAAAGCAAAAAAAGAAAACCAAAGGCAAGGCGTTTCTCTACGGCACGTCAGGACGGCGACCTCAGATTGGAGATGCTGGCGCACGCCGGTCACCCGATAAAATCTCGGCTCCCGAACTGTGACATTGAGCAAGTCAATTAACAGTCTGACCATGTGTACTGGGAAGATAAAACCTAACTGCCCCGCTGGAGGGGAGCGCTGTTTGTTTCATTAATGCATGTAAAGCGCTTTTGTGGTCCCCAGGTGGGTTGGGAAGTGCTGTTATAAAACTGGGACTAAATCTGAGATATTCCTCTCCTTGCCTGCACCGGGAATGAACACAGCAGCTGCTGCGCAGCCCCTCGACGGTTCAAGTGATTCAGTATTTCTTCGTGCTTTACTACCCTACCCCTCGTGCATCAGCAAAGGCAGAAACAGCTGCGGAGGCCACCATTCGTTTCACAGGAAAAAGGTTTTCTCCTTTCCTATAAACGTCAATGGTAAATTTTGGCTGCGGGTCGGCTGCCGGAGGGGAACCGCTCTGGGGAGGAGCCCGCCGGGGCGCGGGGAGGGCGGCCCAGGCCGCGCGTCCCGCTCGGCCGCCCCGCAGCCCAACTTTGCAGCTGCCCCTTGCCGGGCCGCTCGCGCCCCGGCAGCCCGGGCGCGGCTCTGGAAGCAGGCGCTGGACGCGCAGCCCTCCCCGGCACGCAGCCCTCCCCGGCGCGCAGCAGCTCCGGCCTCGCGCTGCTGTTTGCCGAACGAAACCCACTCCGTAACTCAGGCGAACCGGTTAAGCAGCACTCATCATGCCTAATTTACAAAAGAAGGGGCATATTTCAAAATATTTATTCTGCCTTTCCCAGTTGGATTGGCATAAGCATGTGGAAATCTTCAAGGAATCAAACAACTGTTAATCACCTCCAGCTATTCCAGGCTGAGTTTGCTGTGTAAGCTGCCTCCCTCTGTTTGCACATAAGAAGCAATGACTCAAACAACCCTACAGGGAGTATTTCCCCCCCCCCCCTCCTTTTTAACGATAAGGTCTGGCCAAACGGCTTAAAGGGCCCAGCTATTTAGCATTGGAGCGGCACCTCCTCGCCGTAACGTCCGTGTTGGTATTCGGCGGGTGGGCAGGCGSGGGGCTGCCCCCCATCTGGCCTTGCCAGACCGGGTGCCTTCGGCTTCCCCTCAAGGAGCCAAGGCTGCACGGAGGCTCCTGGCTCCACGGAGCATCCTGACTGCACGGAGCATCCTGGATGCACGGAGCATCCTGACTGCACAGAGCATCGTGACTGCACGGAGCATCCTGACTGCACAGAGCATCCTGGATGCATGGAGCATCCTGACTGCACGGAGGCTCCCGGCTGCATGGAGCATCCTGACTGCACGGAGGCTCCCGGCTGCATGGAGCATCCTGACTGCACGGAGCATCCTGACTGCACGGAGGCTCCCAGCTGCACAGAGGCTACCAGCTGCACGGAGCATCCTGACTGCACGGAGGCTCCCGGCTGCTGCTGGAAGTTGGGGCAGCAGCATGGGCTCAACGAATCCCAGCCGCGCTGCAAAACCTTCCCCAAAAGGCTCCGGAGGTGGAATTCCAGGTCACAGATGCTTCGACCGACGTTGGGTCTTGCCCACTGAACGAACCAAGCTCCGGCGCTCTCAAAAGACGAGCGGAGCCAGCGGCGCCCGCCCCTGCAGCCCTTCGCCCTCTGCGGCAGTGGGAAGCAGGGAGCTAAGGCGAGCGCTGCCCCTCGCCCATCCGCGCCCTGCTGCGGCAGGAATTTGGGAGACGGTCGACGTCTCGCTTTACCCTTCCTACGGCGTCGGCACGCCGCACGTGATGCCGACGTACCTCATGCCCTGAATCTGCAAGGGAAGAGCGAGAGCCTCGCCGCCCTCCTAGCTYGCTCCCAGCTCAGCTGCAGCCAGAGGCGCAAATCCCTCCGCGCTGCCGCTCGCCTTCCTCGGCCCGAACAAACCCACGCCGACACCCGCAGGCCCTGCCCCTCYGCGGAGAAAAGCACGGGCGGGAGGGAGAGGCCGCGGGACGGGGGGCTGGAGGCCAGCGCGAGGCGCGAAGCCCCCGCGAGACCCCGCGCAGCCGGGCAAAGGCTGCTGCGACTGTCGCCCTTCGGGCTGTCGCTGCTAAGGTATTTGCTACAGTGAAAGCTGGAATTTTTTCCATGAGAAAACCCCCAGCGGAGTGAGGAGGACGCGGCGGCAGAGGCGCAGCTCCCGCCCGCAGCCCCGCGGCCGCGTTCCCGCGCGCGAGCCGGCTCCGGGCACGCCGGCTGCCGAGCGCCGACGTGCGAAGGCGCAGCCGAAGCGACCGTCGCAGCCTATTTAGCTTTTAATTGGGATGCTCGGAGAGCGGATACCGCGGCCCCGTTTCATCGCCGCTCTTAAAGTGGATCTGACTCGCAGGAAACGACCTGCCGTGCAGCCGYGTTACTTACAGACCGGGCTCGAGCGCCGGCGGCGCTTCCCGCGCTCCCGGCGCCGAGAGGGGCCGCGGGCGGGCGCCGGGCCAGRAAGCTCGGGAATTAAAGCATTGCAATCACTGAATACTGAAATACTCGTTGTTAACCGGGTCAGAAATAACCACGTTATTTTGCTTTAGACCTGAAAATATTCACGAGTTAGAACGAGTCCTCCCCAAGCTGGACCTGCTATTTTTAACGTTCGCCTAACKTACAGCAGCTAAAACTGACTTAAAAGATGTCTTATGGGTGAAGACCTCAGATTACATTTTTGTCTGCACAGGGTAAATTTTATGGCCAAAGCCTAAACCTTTCAGCCACGGCGAGCGGTGCGGCAGAGGCGGCTCGGCTGCCGGCCGGCCGCGCCGGAGCCTCGGCTCCCCGCAAAGGCTCGCGGGGCCGAGGGGAGGAGCGCCCGCCCGCCCGCCCCGGGAAGCCGAGCTCAGGATCCCTCCCCGGGCCGAGCCCCGCAGCCCGGAGCCGCGCTCCGCCGGGGGCTCGCGGGCCCCAACGCGTTGGAACGCGGACGATTTGCAGAATTATTTTTGCTGGTTTCGCAGGTTTGAGGGGCTCAAAAAGAAAAAAGGGGGGCGTTTAATTCATTCTTAAGCCTCGCTACCCAGCGGAAAAACGCTTAAAATTCTACTCAGTAATGTGGATTTTGAGGCAGAAAGCCTTTTCTTTTCTTTTCTAGAGTATGGAAAAYGAAAGCTAGAAAGGAAAGCCAACAGTCTGCTGCGAGGTTCCCAGGGAATACTTTCACTAGTTTTGTATATTTTTTAATCACAAGCCACATTCACCTAAGATTTGAGCAATTTACTTTTTAACACTGGCTACAGCTTATATCAGGGGGATAATATGCTGCAATTGCAGGAAGACAGACTTGATCCAATAGGTCTATTATCTCCCCCCGTTACTATGATCCTGTCCTAATTAGGATCTCACACAGACCAGATACACCAGAAGTCAATGACAACTTCATTTATCCAAGGGCTTCGGTCTAGGAAGGCTGTCTGCTGTTTTTAAGTCCCCATCAAGTAGGTATTGATTTGGCGAAGTCAGGAAATGATACTTCATTTACATGCTTTAGCGTGGAACTTGGGGTGTGCACTCGTGCTGAAGAGGCGCTCTGCAGCCAAAGCGCCGAGACGGACGCGCCACTCCCCGGGCCAGCCGCTAAAACTATATAGGACTATATAAAAATAGTTTCCCTATTGCTCTGCCCAGCAGACTTTCTGAGGGTTAAAATTCATGGTAAATCAAGGAACCTTTGGATCAATAAGGGATGCACGAGTGTGATTTGCATCTGTGCTCTCAAGGCTCCGCTGGAGTAAGAGCCTTGAAAGGACACGATTTACAGCACCAGGCTCATGTGGAAAGACAGAGAATCCGTCTAATTGCATGCTGGAATGCAGATTACAGACAGGAGATGATGAGCAGGGCTAAACCCGGTGCCTAAAAATAAATAAATACACAATGCAAAACCCCAAGTGAATGAGATTTCCGTATTATCATCACACCGTGTAAATGATAGTGCCCCTCTGGATTAGCCTGGTGGAGAGTGGGCTGGGGCCTTGGAAAGATAAGGCATATTTAATCTGCACACATAATCAGCTGAAGGGGAAATATAAAATGCTAATAACAAATTGGAATTCAATCTAAAAAGGATGCAACAAACACTAGAACCATTTTCCCCTTCTCGCCTTTGGAAAAAAAAAAAAAAGGACAAACAAGCCCCCCCAGCACACACCTGCCACTGAACCCCTGCCTATCTCTTCCTTTCCCTTATTTTCCCCTCCAAAATGCTTCAGTCTAACACTGATGGGGGTGAAATAAATAACTTGGCCCCCATTTTACTCTGTCCCGTACATCCAACTTTATGTTTTAAATGGACCAGTTTACTCGTGACTAAGTATAGAGTGGATCTCGACACTCCTCGCTAGGTGGAACACTATAAAAGGTAAGTGGCACAATACATCATCTTAAAAGGTGGCTTATCTGGAGAGGAGGCGCAGGGAATATTGTGCAAGGGACGAATATTGTGCATCCGAGGCGCAGCTGGATTCCATTTTTCCTCCTGCAATAGGGAACGGCAAGCACGCTGCTGACGCCTGCGAGGCAGGCGGGGAGGGACAGGCTCCGCCGACGGCGAGGCGCGGGCTGCCCGGCGCAGCCCCGGCAGCGCGGCGCGCGGACCGCACCGATCCCGGCCACCTCGGCCCGCCCGGAGGGGCGGCGCGCCTCTGCCCGCGCCACAAAAGCTCTTTTCCCTATTCCAAACCGAGTAACGTAAAACGGAGAGGCGATTTTTCTCTGTAACTGCGTCGATCCCAGGGGCTCTGCCTGCATCGCTGCATTGCTCAAACAAGTCACATCCCTGGTCAGCACAAAAGCGATGGAGCCGGGAAGACTGCGTAGAGACCTTTAGATCCGAAGGCCTTAAAGAACCGCTGTGATTATCCAGCGCGACCGCCCGACTAACGCGTGCGTTTCGGTACGCACCCCCTGAGAGCAGGGACGAGTCTTCCCTGCCGGGCAAAACAACATTTTAAGCCYCTAGCACTGCAATTTGCTCAGGAACCTCCGTTATTCAAGCCTCACGACGCTTTTCTGAGCAGAATTAAAGGAGACTATAGGTTTTTTATTCAAATTCTGCCTGCCTCCTGTCCACTTAAACCAAACGACGAGGCAAGCAAACTCCCATTTCGCGCACCCCAGCGCAGCCAGACCCCCCAAACAGCCACTTCACTACGTTAGAGTGACCAGCAGTCCCCGACAAACCGCGTTCCTGTCCTTCGTTAGGTTCCAGAATCAACATCCTGGACTGAATAGTGGCGTAAGGTGAAGCTGTTGTGCTTTTTGATTCCTTCTGCTATGTATAATGACTGTTTTAGATTAAGAATTAGCCYTTTCAGGTGTGTTTGGTAACGCACCCGCGTGGCACGGTTTCCAGCGCGGCCGGCGAGCTCCTTGCAGCCTGACAACAGCTCCGCTCCGGCATTTAAGGCTCCTCCTTCCGYGTCCCCAGAAAATCAAGGCTCCGTGGCTGTAAAGAAAATCCAGCATCAGTGTAGAGATTCGGGGTTAAGCCACGGACTGCAGCAGACTGCGTAAGCCCCGGCGACAGTATATTTGTTTTCGCCTTTGCTCAGATAGCGTAAACAGGGCAGATTTCCTATTACACACACGCACACACCCGTCCAAATCCTGTATATTGGCCAGGAAGATTATTGAACAAAAGTAAGTGATAAAAGCACAGGCCAAAAAGATGTGTTATAGTGTTTTCCTTTGAGGCAAAGACAAAGAAGACACTTTGCTGTTTGTTGTGCCAGAGAATCATCTCTGATTGTTTGTGTCACGGTGGCAGATAAGTGCAAAGGAGATAGATGTTCTGTCTCCCAGGCACAGTTCTCATCTGTACGGGATAAATTTATGCCTGCTGGTTGCAAGCCTCATGATTCAGCGCCGGTATACGACTGCGATCTGAGCAGCGGCGAGCCGGCGCCTCGACGCTTGACGTTGATGCGCTTCATTCGGGTTGTCAGTCAGCCTCTGCGAAACGTCCCCTCGCGTTACAGCCAGCCCGCTCCGGGGTAGCGCCGGCAGCTCGGCCCGCGCGCTCCCGCACGCTCCCGCACGCTCCCGCACGCTCCCGTGCGCTCCTGCACGCTCCTGCATGCTCCCACGTGCTCCCGCACTCTCCTGCACGCTCCTGCATGCTCCCGCGCGCTCCCGCACGCTCCCGCACGCTCCCACGTGCTCCCGCACTCTCCTGCACGCTCCTGCACGCTCCCGCGCGCTCCCGCACGCTCCCACGTGCTCCCGCACTCTCCTGCACGCTCCCGCACGCTCCTGCATGCTCCTGCACGCTCCTGCACGCTCCTTCATGCTCCTGCACGCTCCTGCACGCTCCCGCACGCTCCCACGTGCTCCCGTGCGCTCCCGCATGCTCCCGCGCGCTCCCACGTGCTCCCACGCACTCCTGCACGCTCCCGCGCGCTCCCGCATGCTCCTGCGCACTCCTGCACGCTCCTGCACGCTCCCACGTGCTCCCGCACGCTCCCGCACGCTCCCGCATGCTCCCACGTGCTCCCACACGCTCCCGCACGCTCCCGCACGCTCCCGCACGCTCCTGCGCGCTCCCGCCTCCGGCTAATCCCTTCCAGCCTGCTATTACCGCCGCTGGGGCAGGCGGTCTCCCCCTCCTCCCTGTCGGGCCGGGGCTCCTTAATCCTTCCGCTCCCCGGATCCGGAGCCGCCTCTCCACGGGAGCTAAACATGTGGCTTGGAAAGGAGGGAAAAGACTTGGGACGTGCCCCGCGCTGAGCTCCGAAATCCCGGTCGCTCTCTCCAGGGCACCCGGCCGCCAGGCGCGGGGATAAACACGTAACCAAGTAATTACAGGCAGCCGAGCTGAAGGAGCACCCCGGCTTCGGCGCTGGCCCCGGGGCCGCAGGTTGGTCTGTTTGGGGCTGCAAACACCTCCCATTTCCCCCGAGCGCCGACTGCTTCATTTCACGCTCCCCCGAAACAAGACACGCGTCTCCCGGCTCATCGCCCTCCGCTCTCCCCGGCGGCTGATTACTCACCCGTCGGCCCCTCCGCGGCCTCGCCAGTTTGGGCGGCCGGCGGGCAAGGAGAACCGGGAGGAAATGAGCTCTGCACCCGCGACTGGGCCAGCTGGAAGGCCAAAGGAAATTAGGGCTAAGCCCAGAAGTTTAATTTCCCCTCGTGCTGATCAAGGGACCTTTTTTTCTTTTGGTATCTCTGAAGTTAGAGGAAATCTCGCCAGGGACAAAGACAAATGAGAAAGTTCACCAGAGGCTCAGCGTTTCCCCACAAATCACCTTCGCCAGGGAAGCTTTAACCGCGGGAATTTCTGGGTTAACCCGACACGGGAACAGAAGTGCTACCAGAGCAGAGAGGCACACCAGCCCACGAGGGTCAGTCCCGAGCCACCGACTTGCGTTTCCTAAGGCAGATCCAGGCCCATTTGGGATTCCCTAGGTATCCATTCCCTCCTGAGAGTTTTACAAGCAGCAAAGTGGAAAAAAACAAAAAGCCTCCTGTGCTGCCCCTGTTTGGAGTCAGCAAGTACTACTAAAGCCTTCTAGCCAATGCGAGTATCTCCTAAAAGACAAGTGATCCAGTACTTGCTTGGCTACAAGGCTCGCATTGCCACCTTTTAAATGACAACACGAACATGAAATCCCCATAGAYCTAGCAGCTGTCCCTAAACCAGCCTGCTATTGAACAAAGCAGGCAAAATCGGGAGCAGGGCAGCGCTAGACCCACGTTTGGAGTTTCAGCTGTTGCTGGAGTCATCTGATCTCAAACCGCTCGCTCCTGTGTCACCTTAACGTTGCTGCACCACTGCAGTAGGGATGCGAGGGTCTGGAGAGTAAATCTGAATCTAGGCATCCCAACCACGCTGGATGAAGCCCAGGAAATCCCTCAAATCATGAAACGGGGCACACGGGCATGGCCCTGGAGATCCAGCCCGGCTCGTCACAGGTGTCACTACAAGCCTGGATGAGAGCGGGCAGCAAATGCCACCGTGCACATGGTGGCTGCCCCTGCCAAAATCCTAGCGACATCCCAGCATGTCATGTCCCCCGCAGGAGGAAGGAGCTGTTTTTAGACAGCCAGGGACACAGATTTCTATGTTGAGTCATCTCTTTTCTGTGCCCAAGCAAGTCCACGATTTGTAATTCAAAACTTGTACTTGCCAAGGCGTGGACACTTTGGTCCTCTACATGAAGACTCATCCAGAGTCCTGGGAACTGGAAGACACTCATGGAACTGAGACCCTGGACTAGAGACCTAAAAAACAATCTCAGTCCCAGCGCCGCCACGTATGATCCTCAGTAACAGTGTGCAAGTCATTTATCTGTCCAGGCAGCAATTTCCCAAACTGGCAAAACAGGGTGAGCTTCATTGCCTTACTGTGACACTGGAGTTCAAAATTTGTTGTTCTTGCACATCATACGGCTGAAAATCAAAAGGTCCCAGCACGGGACAGAAAAGATGCTCCTTAGCATGATCTCAGTTATAATCTTTAATTTTACTGAATTCAACTTTCTGGTTGGGACAACGGGGAGCGGGGACCATCCAAAAGCAGCCCACTTGCCGTCAGACCCAGAGCGGTCCTGGTGCTGCCGAACCTGCACGAGGAGCTCCTACGGAGCGAAGCCGAGCTCCCGCGGGACGCTGCCCAGGAGAGGGAAGCTAAGGCGAAGCAGCAACACCCCYGCGGCGGCGGGACGCCAGACGCTCGGCAGCTTGGCACCTCTCCCCCCGCCATCGAGTTCCTCCGAAGGAGGGGTGGGTTTGCCCATCATGCACATTGTCTCACAAGATTGATTTCTCACCTCTAAAAGTGATCTACATTCCCTTTCCTCTCCTGGATGCCTTAGTCAAAAGAGAAAATGGATCTTTTAAAGATACATGTATCCATCACTATTATTTACATTCTCATATGCGTACGCAGGCCTGCTCCAACAGGGGAAATGTAAATCAGATGGACATCGTTCCCTGAATGCCCTAAAGAGCTCCATTCCCCCCAAATTAGAATAGAAAATGCTCTTTTAAAATGCACCTTTAATATGTAAAAGCTGCTGCATCCTGACTCTAAATAAACCAAACTTGAGCTACATGCCAAATATCTTAGATAAAGAACAGGTAAGATGGGAGTATCTGGCCAAGGAATCGGTCCTAAACAGCTATTTATATTAATGCAAAGAAGGTACAATGTTCTTCCTCTTGATATATGCTGCAGTGGGATATAGTTTTGTCCCACTAGTGAGAATAAAAACGTACAGTTCATGATAGGCAAAGTCACATGTGTGAGATAAAAAGCTCCAACTATAATATATGTCTTCACCATGTATTCTCTTCAGGATTTTCTTTAGATCTTTGGATGACAACAAGAAAACACTTACTCAAGGTTAGACACTGCTCTCTGGGCTTTTTAATAACAATTCCCTACATCCTGGGGGATTGCATCTGTGAAATAAGGCAAACTCTGCTTCAGCTTCCGGACGCGCGGAGACAAGGAGGAATCCTTATATATGTCTTTGTTTTCTACGTTGCCGCGCACGCGGGTGAGCTGCAGGSAAGAGCCGCGGCTCCCCGAGCCGGCGCCTGGCTGAACTTCGGAGGTCTGACAGCAGGGAYGGGCAGCGCTTACTTCTACTTAAAAAAAATTAAAAATCTTAAMTATTGCCAAGCTTTCCGGAAGACTATGCGAACCGGCAGTGTCGTGGCAGTGCTGGGAACCAAGTACTCCGGGCTGCTGCTTTTCGACACGTCCCCTGGTCCAGCAACAACACGTTCTCCGCTTTGCATTAGCACAGGCATTAGCAACACAGGTTTCGCGGCTGCTCCGGAGGAAGCGGAGTCCCGGGAGGCCTGAACGGAGCGAGGACAGCGGAAAGGGAGCGAGGAGCCCGGAGCGGGGCGGGCACGGGCGCCGGCAGGCGGGAGGGGGCCGCTCTCTGCTTTGCACCCGGCGGCCCCCCGTGCCCACCTCTTATCGTCACCGCTAAACCCGCTTGTAACTCAGCGGCATCCATCGGCCATCACGGTGGCGTCAGGGCGGCGGGGGGACGCGCCGCCGGAGCCGGCCCGCGGCAGGGAGCGAGCCAGCGAGCTGCGTCCTGCTGGGCAGCTCAGCATCCACCTCCGGCGCCACCCAATAAACCGAGGCGTTAAAGCAAAAATCCGCTAAAAAACAGGCAGCGCACTACATATTTCCATCAGGGAATAATCCTGCTATTAGAACGTGCGTCCCRGTATTATTACGGTGACCTGTCAGCTGTAAATGACCCAGGATATTTTGGAAGGGAAAACAATTTGCTTCCACTATTTACTCCTTTCTCCTGTTCTTGACCCTGAGATCGTACAAATGTTTTCCTGCGCCTCCGCTGCGCAAGAGACACTCTCATCAAGGAGGAGTAAATCACAATAACAGGGAAATAAACCTTCCCCTGAAATGATTCTTATTTATTTATTTATTTTGTGCTTCACGGAAGTCTACATAAAAGTGCATAAATTGTGGCAGCGGCTGCTCGTTGATTAGCATCGCGGGCTGCCGACAAGCCGCCTCCTCCGCCCGCCGGCTCCCGCCGGGCCGGGCTGCCGGGGGCGGGCGCGCGGGGCGCTCCGCTGCCCGTTCCCCTTTAAATCTCACTCAGGTAATGAAAACGCACAAGAAAATAGTGTGGGTGCATCTGGGAGCAGTAGAAAACAGTTAGATCTTCATAGAGCCATAAAGAAGTAAACAGTAGGCTGCTATGAAGATCTATGGGACCCCGCAGTGCCATTGTCTTCAAAAGGAATTAAAAACAAATTGCTGAGGGCCAGCACATAATTTAGAGACTCACGGCAATTTTATGACTTGCTAATGTTCCTAATTACATGCCCGTGAAAGGCTTAATTAATTGGGGGATGTAGCAAAAAGTGGAGCCTGTGTTTGTTATCATGGTTCCACTGCATTGATTTTAGTGCCTATGGAGAATTTAGGGCCTCTTTATTTGCACAAAGAAAATGCAAGTCTCTCGAAAAAATGCACATTAAGATCAACCCCTCGCTGCTATCTAATATACTTTCCTCTACTTAACCAAAGTGCTTGTAATCATATTTTGTAAATGTTGGTGCCGTTAATTGCATTGTGAGAGAAAATAGGTTCCGCTCGACTGGTCGTGGAGAATTTTATAAAGTTCCTTTCGTGCTCCCAATCCCGAGGACTCTGCAAGCGCAACTCGCCGGCAAGCGGCTGCGGCGGGACGGCGGCGAGGCGCGGGGCCCCCGGCGCGCGGCGGGGCGGGGAAGGCACGGTGGGCTCGCCGGCCCGCGGGGGGCTTCGCCCGGGCGGCTCCGAGCAGCACCCGGCCTCTCGAGCGCGCTGACGCGCGGGGCGGTCGGAGCTCGGGGTTTGCTTTGATCTGTTGCACGGAGAGACGTTCCGCGAAGCTAAATACGGACCCAACGTTTTAATCCCTCTTCCCTAAAACGCCTCTGGGGTCTGTGCGTGGACGCTCCAAAGTGCCTGGCCTTCATCAGAAATCACTTAATTAGGACGAACGTAAAAACACAAGAAAGAACGCGGTATCGCAGCACACACGGACGCAGGGGAGCCTCGAAGCACCGGTACAACACGCAGGCCGTTTTCCAGGCTGTGATAGAAATTTGCACTATTTTTTTTTACTTCCGAAGCCCTGCGGTCTTTCCCTCGCCGCGAGAGGAAAAGGCAGGACGAAGCCGCCCGGATCGCCGCGGCAGGAGCACGGTAACGGCGGGAGAGCCGAGCGCAGCCGCCCGGGGAAGGAGGGAAGGAGCAACGCGCCTGCAGGCGCCCTTCTGCCTCTCCCGGCACGAGCGCCCGGGCCCGGCCGGTGCCCCGGCGCGTCCCCACGAGGGGGAAGGCCGCGGCGGCGCGAGGAGCGGCGGCTTGCGGGGGGCTGCAGGGAGGGCTGCGACATTTACGCCGTCGAGGAGCGGAGGATCCGCTGCCCAAGCGCGAGYGCAAAGCGCGTCGGGGCGGGCGAGCCGGCTCCGCTTACAGGGGCCGTTTCTCCGAGGCTGCAAAGAACTCGGCTCCAGAAGTTTAAAAACAAATCCTCTAAATCACGCAGCTTTCTCCTTTCACCCCAACTTTGCTCTTCAGGTATTTCTCCTGCAAGGAAAAACGGGAATAGGAAGAAGGGAACTTTCTCGCGAGCGCTGCGGAGCGGAGGAAGCCGGGAAGGCTGCAGCCCCTCTCCCGCGGACGCGGCCCCCAACGCCCCAACGCAGACCCGCGCCGGGCACCCGGGCGCTGCTCCCCGCCGCAAGCCCGCGGCCGCCGAGCCGAGCCGAGCCGAGCCGAGCCACCGGCCGCTTCCAGCCCGCAAGGCGCCGAGCTCCGGCCGGGCCGGCGCCGTTCACGGAACACGGAGAATTTCTGACGCGCGACCCGCCGACGGGAGCCAAAACCCGCGCGCAAAAGGAGCCGTGCCGAGGCCGGGCTGGAGGGGACGGGCCAGAGGAGACGCAGCCCCCCCGAGCCCCCCGGCTCGGCTCTTGCTGGCGCCGTCACCACGCCGCGACCGGGAGCGGGACGGGSGCAACACCGAGCCTCGCCGCCGCTCTCGAGCAAAGCAGACCGTGAACGACACGAATACTTTGATCTCCGGTCTCAGAAGCTTCGACGGCAATTACGAGTCGAGAGGGGCGGCCGCGGTGCCCCGGGGGGCGGCGAGGCTGCGCCTGGAGACAACCCCGGGCGCCCGCGCCCGCACCGCTCGCCCGCGGGAAGCTGCACGGGAAACACAGCTCCTCTCCTTCCGAGGGACGTGGGGCCGACAAGACTTTATACGTTTCAAAGCAAAAATCTTCAAAGACAGGTAAAATGCTAATTCTGCTAATGTAGGTTTTTATGTATATGCTCTGAAAAGGTAAAGCAAATTAATCACCAGCTTTACCCCCTAATATATATCTGTGTTACAAATATATTACAGCATGTCAGATCTAAGGAGATATATCTGAACAGCGGTGGTTAAAAGAGCATTTCCCTTTTCATGCTCTAATACAGTTATTTTGATCTTTCAGTCTTCATATTTTTTGTTCTCATCAAAGGAACGATGGTGCCAGAGATTAGGCTGTTATTTATTTCCCTCTCGCTGTCCTACCCATGTTAATCACTCCCAGTGTCAACAGCTGCGGCAGCCGGCTGTGCCGGCAGCGCCCGCCCGCGCCGCGCCGTGCCGCACCGGGTGGCCGACGTCCCGCGGTCGCCTCCAGGAAAGCCCGAGCTTGGCCGCAAGCGCGCAGCTCCCGCTGCTCGAGACGCTCGTGCAAGCGGTCGGGGCAAAGGAGCCCCGACCAGGATGCAAGCTGGACCCGAGCTCCTGCATCCGACAGACGACGGGAGGAGAGCTGGAGCCCAGCACGGCCCCGTGCGCGAAACCAAGCGCCGCGGGAGCGAGGCCCGGGAGCAGTTTCGGCGGCAAGCCCGCTCCGTCCCGGTGACGGCCGCATCGCGCCGTCTACGCCAGCGACTCGGAGCTGACGGCAGCCGCACGTTTACTCACGCAGGCTCCAGCTCGGCTGAACGCYGAAGCGCGCGACCAAGCCCCCCGCTCCGTCGGAGCGCCGAAGCCAGGCAGGGCGCACGCGTGCGTCTCCACTTTCTTGAATCAGGACCCTGCGCTACGGAAATCGAGGAAGGGTTCGTCCCAGCTCGATGCGTCCCGGTACGGTATCATCTCAAAGCACAAACCAGCTCAGAAGCACGATAAGCAGGTATTTGCGATGGATTCCAAAGGCTTAATTAGTCTTAGTGCAAAGGGGGGGGGAAATCAGGGAAAAACTTCTGCCTCCTCCAAAAAACGACCCTTTGCATGTCGTCGTTTCTTTACAGACACCCAGCGCACACGCGTGTGACGCAAAGGTACAAGGGCGTTACAGCTCTGGCCACTYAATTCATCTCTTTAAAAATAGACCTTTAAAACATAACCCTGGTCTTCCAGTTCCTCCCCTTCTGATCTAATCTAATCTGATCAGAGGAGGTGCAGCCACGGAGCAGCAGTCACAGCCGATGGGCACGGGTTTTGGGATACGAACATAGCAGGCAGCGAGACGTTGCCCAAACACAGGTCTTGGAAAGGTACTGCAGGTACTGGAGAGGTTTACTGCTACTTGTTTAGAAAGCTGAGATACATCAGTGATAAAATGCAATACACACGCACATAGGAACATACTCAAGAGCTCAACAGCTCTTTAAAAAAATGGTTTAGGGAGTAACAAGTAGACAAAAAAAAAGTTTTGCAGAGAAAACATCACTTTCCTAATAGCTCCGTGAATAAAAATACTCTTRCAGTAATTTAAAATAGAGGGAAGACAGGAAGTGGACATGTGAAATTCAGCTGGCTTGTCATGTAAACCCCCTTGGAATCCCACAAATTGGAAACGTTCATTTCTTCCCCCGCTTTGGGCACAGGGTGACTTAGGTGGGCCAAGGGTTCCTGCTTGCAAGGCCACCTCATCCCCGTGGGGCTTGCTCTCAGGCAGTGGGTCCACACGGAGCTAGACCTCAGAGCCAAGACCGCAGGCGCTGCAAGSAGCCACGCACGAGGTTGGTGCGCACAAGCCAGCAAAGCTCCTTCCTGAGCCCTCTCCACTGAAACAACGACTTAAGCAGCTCAGTCACGGGTAGACTCCGCCGGCGGCCAGCTCCACCAGCTCCACAACAGCAGATACAACCTTCATTTTGAAACGGACAGTTTTGCCACTACAGGTTTCCCTTATTCTCCAGACAACCTCAGCTGTAAAGTAAGAGCTGCTACAAGCAAGAGCCAGCCCATGAACGTACCATTTCAAAAGGCTGCTTTAAGGGCCTTTGAGAGCTCCTGGACCTTAAAGACCAACTTAGAGAGCTGTTAGCTAAATTTGCAACTAACTAGCTAAGATCAATGGATAGATGATGAACTTAAGAGCAGAAGATGATAATATGCAGGTGGCTCAGTAATTATTTGCAGAGATTAACTGAGCAGGCGTATTTCAGGCATAACTAATCCTTGAGAGACAAGGAGTAGGAAAGGACTGCGTGAGCTAATGTCTTTGAAATAGGTTAAACCAGTGACATTGCCCACCATCAGCATTGTGTTCCTTGCCTGGAAAATGCTGACACTTACAGGTTTGATGGTAACTAGACTGCATAGGGGCACCTTTGCTTTCACATCAGATCTGCTGACATGAACAAGAGTCGATTCAGATGGGCATCCAAACATTAAAGTCCTTGCCTATTTCCATAAAATGATTGGCAGGATGCCTACTGCTAGTCGGCTGGTAGCACTGCTGATAAATGGCATCCTGATAAAAACTTTGGGCTGTTTCACAGGAAAAAAAAGTATACTCTTATTCTAATCTTATTCTAATTCACTCCCCTTCTGACAGATGAGACATCTCTTTTCTAGCAGTCAGATCCATCTCCGATCTTTGTGCCCATAGAGAAAACAGKGTCCAGCGGGTTAGGACACGAACCCGGCAGGCCCCTGCTGCTTCACTGCTCCTTCCTGCGCGGGAAGCCGCTCCTGCGGAGGGGCAAACTCCCTCCCTTCCCTTTGCACCAAAAACGTACGCGTACKCGGAAGGACGGACATAAAATACGGTAAAGAATATCCTAGGAAAAGGAGAGAGAGGTTTCCTTTCCCCATCTTGAACTGCCAAAATTTTTTTTTACAAACAGCTCTGCAGGTAAAGCCTCTCTAGAAGAGCRCATAAATGACTGCAGAGCTGAAATCCAGGGTCATTTCTAAGGCACAGAGACCTGATCCATGGAACCACTTTCTCCTCACAACCTAAATGTTAACAAATGCATAATTCCCAAAGAGAAAAAAAGGAGCTGCACATAACACTTGCTCCTGAGTCTCACCTAAYCTTTTAGTAAATCAGTGCATGTAAAAGAAGAAAAAATAGAATTTCAAACCCTAATATTATTAACTTTCTGTAGCTTTTTTTCTTCTAAGTATTTTCCTTAACATTTTAAAATGACTTCCAAAATTAATCTAAATGCTATAATGGGAACTTTTTTCCTCCCAGGGAACAAATACCTTTCTCTCATACCTTTGCATTTCATGTCTTGCAAACATCCTATGAGCCGGGAGGCCCAGCCAGGCTCCCGGCAATGCAGATGCTCCTAGTGCACTGTGTACCCAGACTTCACCTGAAAACAGATGCTGGGCAAGTGACACCTATAGCCATTTATTATTTGGTCTTTTAAAAAGGTGTTACATCACCCTATGGTGTACGAGAAGAAACGAAGCCGCAGAGGACAGTGCCGCGATGGTGAAGTATCGCTCTGCTTGGCAGCCAGCGAACAGCGAGGCAATGCCACGTCAACCCGTTCCCACTGGAGTCACGACATGTCTCACACCCTTTGCAGGACACCCTTAAGGACACAACTTAGATCAAGAGCTCAGTAAAGGCTGAAGAGGGGCTGGTCAAAATCTCTGGGGGATATCCCATGACATAAGTAGTAGTTCAGTGTTAAAATTTCTTAAACAGCTTTGGAAATCTCAACAGCAGCACATGGAGAGTGACAGCACCTGATGGACCTTGCTCTGCCTCCAGGATATCAGTGACTTCGTTTTCTCATGTAAAAGTCACCTAACAATCAGTCTCCGGGCATGGACGGCTTGTGGTGGGAATAGGGAGGGAGAGACAGATCGAAGGGCTGTACAGAAGGGTGACAGAGAGAGGTCCAGAAAGATTCACTACAGTCGATGACATGACAGCGCAACCACGGACAAGGACGACCACGCTGTCTGCAAAGCCTCAAAGAATCACGGTTTGCTGTTGCTCTGAACAACCCAAGTACRTACGGACCGTAGGGAACCAGCACCTGAGAGATCACTTAAACCAATACTGCTTTGTGTTTTATCAGCTCATCTCCTTCTCTTCATCCTTCCCATCTCAGTGCTGCCTCCAGATGTGCTGCCAGATGTGGCAATGCAAACACTGAGACTCAACTAATAAATCCATCCACAACGAACTGSCTGCCTAAGCTGGGCAAGGCCACAGCCCGGCTTTGCACCAAAGGAACAGAGGTCCAGCAGAGCTCCTGGGCCTGGGTGCTGCCCCAGAGAAGCCCTAGCTTGTAACCACATCTCAGAGATACATCAGGAAGGCACACAGACGTGGGCACCGAGACTGCCCCAGCACCAAGGTAGAGCAGAACAGACCAGTGAGGGCCTAAGGCAACTCTCCTCAACCAACGAGAACATTAAACGCCGATCTCCCTCCATTCACTGCTCGCCTACTTAAGACTATCTGCTCGGGGTTCGTGAGCAACCCATCGCGCCCCGATGTTGGTGGTCCACAAGCACCACCACAATAAACCCAATTAACAGCAGTGACATCCTTACCTTGATTCCTGTCATGGTCTGCTGGAAGTTGTTTTGATAATTGGGGCTTCAAACTTGCTTCACCATCATGTGACTTGACATCATGGAGAATTTACTGTGGAAACAAAAAAAACCCRCAAGTGTGAAATGTGACTGTCGATAAAGTAATCCTCAGCAATCAGACAAAATTAATTGTGTGAACATCATTGATCAAACCTACTTAATACATTGGGTTTGTAGAAAGCTGGAATGTAATTTCATTACCAATCTGCTCCATCCTAATGAAATTTCTAATAACACTCTAATTTTGATTTCGGTTAAGGAGAGAATGATGGAAATTTTCTTTTGCTTCTCTTGTAAGGTTTTATTTTATTGGTTTTCTGCAATACTAGGGATCCTATTTTTTTTTTAATTTGACATTTTATTAGCAGGGAGTTTAATATAACAACACACATAAAAAACAAAACTGCAAAATGGACAAACCATACAGAAATAGGATTGATGTCAAAATTAAGAAGGCTAATTTTAAAGAAATTGATTTATTTTTTGAGTGGGGATTTGGATTTTTTTTTTAAAGTTCTAGCTGATTTTTTGACCTAAGCTGATTTAAGTAATACTAGTTTGCACTTCCTTTTATCCCTAGTTCTCCCCAAAACAATGCTAAAGGGGTTCAGCCATATGGGAGAGGCCCTAACATGCCTACTTTCATACTGGGTAGATTAGGGCGAGAAGATCCCGGCTGTGTCAGCCAGCTCCAAGACTCCCGTTAATTTGGACATAACCAGGATTTCACCTTTCGGGTCAAGTTTCAAAGACACCATTCAGTCTTTCAGATGTAGAAGGAGAGAGGTCGGGGGGTAATTAAATCGGGAGTGACCAAGCACCAGGTAGATAACTAAACGTTGGCTTTTAGGATTTGCGTTTGAGCGAACGCGTACAGGTGCCCAGCGCACCAGGGCCCGAACCCAGGCGCCTGCTCTACCTCGGGCCCCTTCCCGGGAGGAAAAGCGCAGACTTGGCCGTGCTGTTAACGCGACCAGCCCCTCCGTGCCACCAGCTACCGCCCAGCGCTTACCCCCCTCCCACCTCCTTTGCTTGCTTTTGAGCAGACGGGTTCCTAGACTGAGCCCGGACAAAATGCAAAAATTAAAGAAAAGGAACGGTAGAGACCAAAGCCGGCGGACGTAAGGGTTCGAGCTGCAACCAGCGGCGGACAGCTCGATGGGCACGTCTCGCCCGTCCGACCGCCACCAGCCCAGAGGAGGCGCGCGCTTCTGCGCCCGCGASAGCACCAGGCCCGCGGGAGGACCCGGGAGCGCGGCGGCACGGGGCCGGCCCCGGGGACGCGGCGCCGGGCATCGCCAGGGCTGYGCAGTTCGGGAGGCGGCCACCAGAATAAAGCTCACGGTTCGTTTTCCTCCTTGTGCACAACATCTAAAAGCGAATACGGGTTGCAGGCTTTGCGCTGCCCGAGGAGCGYGGGGTAGGACAAGCGGTCTGCCCTGGACAGAGGAGTTCAGCACGCTGCGAAGGGCTTGGGGGCTGGCTGCGGGGACGCAGCCTGAAAAATGGGAGCTCAGAGGCTTTTGCACAAAGCATTTCACTGAGGGCAGGGGAAATGACTAGAAAAACCAAATATTCTGTGCTTTTTCTGCTATCAAGTAAAAAGCAAAAATGAACAGTGCTTGTCTCCAGCACGCATGACAGGGCAAACCCTGCTCTCAGAGCATCTGGGTGCTACTGATGGCTCATCTGGCAACACGTCCAGTGAATAGAAATTGCCTCTCCTCAGCCAGAAGTGGGATCTGCATTTAAAAGCAGAGGACGCGCAGGATGCACACTGGCGGTCTGCAGACATTCGGGGGCCGCTAGGCGATGGGACGGGACGTGCGACGAGCAGCCAGCAACAAGGGAGCGCAGAGAGCGAGCGCTTGCTGCAGGGMGGTGATGCTCTTGGACTACTGAACTGGTGCCTATCGCTGGTATTTCCATTTTCAGCAATCTGATGTGTTTTGGTGATTTATTCATGACTGGTGTAGTGAAAAATTGGAAAAGGCCGGCAGGATAGCCATGGCTTGGAGATCCTGCATCAGATTGAGGCTACAACTGAATTACCGTCAGAGGCATCATGCAAGGTTTACTCCAGCGAATGTGAAGGTGAATCTTTATAGTAATAAGCGAACACGAATTATCAGAGGGACTGGCACGTGTCTGTTGCCAGGCAGGTCTGGAAAGGAGCTGTCAGATCGAGAGTCGCCTTGACCATGCCGACCGAGCAGCTCCAGCGGGCCTCTTCAGACGCTGCWGAGATGCCTGCGGGTGCTCGCCGGGGCCGCGGAGGGACGAGTCTCCGCGAACGCGTGCCAACAGGGCAGCTAGAAAGGCTCACGCAGACAAAGCTGTGCCATCCACAACACACGCTAASCAGCTTGAGCACAAATATACAGGGGAGCCTTGGCTTTTACCCTGTTGCTTAAGCATACCTTAAAATATAGCACCTGGCTCAGACTGTGCTGCTAGGACACTGCAGAAGAGCACGAAGGACCTGTGCTAATATTGCGCCTAGCTCCCAGTTTCAGCAAGCAATGCTATTCCAAGAGTGCCCRTCGCTGAGGAGCGTGCTTCAACATAACCCCACCCCAGGTTTCGCTCCTGCTCCTTCCGCTGCCCGCCCCGAGGCCGGAGCGGCGCCTGCACAGCGCACGGACAGCGATGCCCGGCCCGGGAGCCGCGTCCCCGTCCAACGGCGGCGGGGCGGCTTGGGGCGAGGGCTCGCGCAGCAGCACAGCATCCGAGCAGCGGATTCGTTCAGCAGAAATCACCGCCTTGCAGAGCTGCTGCCCCGCTAATTTTCACAGAAAGTGCAATAACCCATTTGCCATTTTTTGTCTCCAAACAGCTCAGTTTGAAACAGAGGCAAGGAAACATCCCGTGCCAAGGGATTCCCCTCTGCACCYGAACTTTGGGAAAAACAAAACAAGGCAGCAATTAATCCAAAGGGGAGGGAGAAGGGGAAAAAAAAAAAAAGCCAAGAGAGGAGAAAAACTGTTAAACGCTGTGTTACAGTAATATCGAGCAGTTCTTCGTAATTACAGTTTCAATTCCACATCCAGCTTCCCTCCTAATTACTGCCCCGCGGTTGGTGTGCACAGATTCAAGAGCAGCAGGGATTTTTATTCTGCTCGCACTGATCACTAGTCTTCTCCTCATTACTAAGCGCTCACTTTGGGCCATTAGCCACCCCGCGGCCGCCACGCGCTCCACGGGGCTTTGCAGAGCGCAGCTCCGGCTTGCACACACCGTTAGACCTGTTCGCCCCCTTCACCTGCAGACCGGCTGCTACGAGAAAAGGGGCAGGGAGAGCGGTGGGAACGGAGGGTCCCACGCACACGCGCCACGGAGGGGGCTGAGCGATGCTCTGCCCCTTCTCATCTCGGACTGCTGTTGCAGAGGGGTCTCCTGGATTTCCTGAGATTCCACGTGGAAATAGCCATGAATATCTGAACCTGGGCTGCAAACTCYGCACTGATGGAAGCAGGATGAGGTTTCAGACCAGAAAGCTAAGAGCTGATTTACATTTTGATTTTTCAACTTCATAATTGGATTTAAAGATGTTTGTGTCCAGGGTTTTGTTCTGGGACCTTCTGAGCCCTCCCAGGCTGTGCTGGAAGCTGCTTAGGAAAAGCACAGAAGAATGAGCTTTTTCTGCTGATCTCTGACCAAGTGCGAACCTGCGCTGAGGACGGTGACAGGCTGGAAGCGTCCATGTCCCAGACCTCCCCTGCAGCAAACGCTCCTCTCAGAAACTGGATCCCTCACCGTTTTGCTTGTGGGACGATATTCCTTCTGCTGCTTTCTCTGGAGTCTGGCCGCACCTTACTAACCGCGAACGCCCTCACCGTCTCGGGCAAGGAGCAGAAAAGGGGCCTTCTTTCACCAGAAACATAGCAGAGCCGATCCCCTAATTCATGACTTGAACAAAGTTGCAGAATAGCAACCAAGTATGCAGGAAAGGTTGGGGTGAAAAATTAGTTACAAAGTGAATGCCCTGAAGACACTTGTTCTGGACAACAATTACGGCACCTTAATTAACTGAAATTTAGTTCTCCCGTCGACTGAGGCATGTCCAGTGCTAAAGTTATGCCACTGCTGCTGTCTACTACTAGTTAATGAATATAAATCAGATGGTTTATAGTTAGTGAACATGTAATAGGCTTGCAATGAGTTGAATTCCAATGCAAAATGCCTGGGGATAGGAACATGCCATCCATAAAATATATATAAATAACAAATTTACATATCTACTAGGAAAAAGCAAAGCTGTCCTCCCATCTTGGTATCCTCCAGCTTGACAGGTCCACACCGCAGCTCTCCAACGAGAGGCGGGATCGATAAGCAGGAACGCGAGAGCCCCGTTGTCCGAGGGGGGTTTCCAACACCCCCCCGCGCCCTGCGCGCTCGCTCCCGCGGCCGGGTCGCGCGCGTGCTCCGCGCCTCCCGGGGCGGCGAAGGTGACTCCGGGAGGCGCCGGTCCAACGGCAGCGGAAAGAGGCACGCTGCCGGCGGGGCTGTGTCGAAGCCCGGGGCGGACGGGGGCAGCGCGTCTCGCCGGGGCTCCGCCGCGAGAAACGGTTCCGGTAAAAACACTGCTTCTGCAGCCGGTCACGAGCGCCGCTCGCGAGCAAGCCAGCACGCCTCTCCAGATTTCCCACCTGATGAACAGTCTTTACTTTGCGCCAGCTGCGCGCTGCCTGGGGCCACCAGGCCTGTCCAACAAGCCGTCRCACCTGGTAGACCACTTTGTCCAATCTTGGGCTGGTCCAGGATGTTCAAAGGCAACCTAGGATGGGGGACTCGACCTGGGGTGAGGCTAAAGCAGCCCTTCATCCCTCTCTTGGCAAAGAAATTGCCTTCAGATCATTTTTGGTTGGACCCCCTAGAACATGCTGCACCCCAAATTGCTAGGCTTTTAGGGAAATATTGGCCAGTGCTCTTGGGGAGGAACCAAGTAGGAATGGCCACCAAAAAGAGATACAGCATCAAAAACATGGTCTCGGCTCTTTACGTTTGCTTGCTACAGAAGCAATAAATTGTGGACTTTATTTATTGCACAAATTAGGTGCAAGAAAATTATTTTCTTAATGTGAGACTTGACGAATGTTCTCAACTCTCCACCCTGCTAGGAAGAAGGGGTTACAATGAAAATTATTTACAAAGCATGTGCTACCCTGCAGGGATATTTATTCAGGCAGGGGAGGTTTCTGCAGATTTTGTTGACAAAGGCAAATCAAATTACATTTTTGCGAACATTGCAGCAAGCACTTTGATTTGATATGGACATCAGCTGTCACCTGACAAAGCTGGGGAAGCTCTGGCCTAGCACCCTTCTGGCACCTACGGAGGTTATCGTTCTGGTATTAGAGAGTGGATGGATAAAATGCCCCGCAAGCTGCTCATGGATTTCTAAATATTCATTCAAAGTTTTTACTCCTTTAAAATGTATAAAAATCTGTCATAAATCTGACACCTAAATTAGAGAAGTTAATGACTGCAGGAATAAGATGACCTCTCAAGAGCAGTTTGCTGTCACTAGCTGTCCTGCTCTAGAAGATGTTTGGTGCAACGTGGCAGCTCTGCTCGGGGTTGCTGCAGCCGGGCTCGTGCCCCGAAGGCCCTGGTGCCGGGTTCGTGCCCCAAAGGCCCCGGTGCCGGGCTCGTGCCCCGAAGGCCCCGGTGCCGGGCTTCTTTGTGGCGGCTGCAGCCTGCAAGACTGGAACCTGATACCAAGGGGTTCAAATCCAGCTCTGCCTGCAACGAAAACGYGTGCACAGAGGGCGCACGCGTGTCTGGACATGCACATTTGCACGTGTACTAGCCGGGTTTAACAACGGGACGGCGAGCCAAACCCACGTGGAAGCCCTGAGATCGCAGGGCTGCCTCCTCCGCAGGAACGAGCTGCACCAGCAGGGCCCCTTGGACCGGGGAGCCTGCAGCCAGGCCAGCTACAGGCACACCCAAACGGATGCAGGAGCCGAGCGCCGGCGCTGTTGCTGCCCTGCCACGGCCCGGACGCGGGCTGAACGCTGCTGAGCTCGAGCGCGCTGGCAGCCACCCGCCCCGACGACCCCGCCGCGAGGTCCGGGCTGCTGCTCGAGGTGCAGACGAGCCCCATCAAGCTAAGCAGAGTACAGATCCCCCACAACTCAATTGCATTTTTAATCCGATTATTGTTATTATCGTAAAATGACYAATTTCCGCCGGAGGACGCAGGAGCAGATCCCTCGCAGAAGCTCCTTCCCAAGCGGAGCAGGGAGCACCACACCGGCACTCGCCTGCAGCCTCCACTCGACCCCAAGGAAGAGAGCTTGAGCCCCAAACCTGCACCCTGTGATGAGGTTTGGACCCAAGTCCATACCCCACAGCAGAGAAGGAAGCCGAGGGCTTGGACAACAGCCACCAGGTGCTGAACTAAAGCTTCGTCCCCACACAGAGGCCAAGCAGCTCCCGAGGGAGCCCTTATCCACGTCGCATCCCACCTCAATAAATTTTTCCATAACCTTGGAGTAATCTCAAAGATTTTATCATCTAAGTTATCTTCTGAACACTAACAGAAGTCCCTCTCCACCAGGAAGCGTTACCATAGCTCGGCAACAAACTACATCCTCACCCCTTGTGTCGAGGCATCAGCGCTTCGGGCAAACAAGGGTCACTTGTTTGGCACGAGATGTTTCCTAAGAAGAAGATACAGATCTCACAAGGGGAAAAAACTAGACACTAAAGGCCCTTTACTGCAGCAGATGAAGTCATAGTGTGAACTTACAGCTAGGAGCCCCGGCTAAGCAAAATCACATGTGAAATAAAGGTACAGATTATTAACACCAGCGTCAGCAGAACCTTTGAACAAAGTACTATGAGAAGGGATGGATTCCCATCTCTCACCATCGCTTATACAAGCCTAGGAAGTCCAGCAGAAATTCTGCGGTAATACATAGGTTATTGGGCTCAAAACTAAAAATAAGAGGGAAATTCTATATTCCTACGTAGTACAGAAAGACTGGTTAGATAGTCAGTGATCCCTTCTGGCTTTACAAATCCAGGTCGGGTGGACAACACTCTGGTTAGTGAAACCGAAGAGCTCGGCATTAACCAGAGATCTGATGCAGCTCTCCTTCCCGCTGCGGCCGGCTCAGGGAGGGTTTGGAAAGCACCCAGCTGGTGCAGTCACCTGCTAGTTGGGCTCACGACATGGGCTTTTCACACCAGCAATTCTCACTCCTTGCTATAGCAGGAAAAGTCAGTTCAGCACAACATCACTGATCCCAGCTGATTAAACCTGTGGGTCTTAAACTTGGTCTTCAATCAGGTCTTTGAGAAGTCCCAACAGATTACAACATCCCTGCGCTTAGCCATTATAATGACTTGSAAGTGATTAGCTTAACCAGCATTTCACCCAATTCAATTTCCATGGATGGCCTATACATACCAAGAAAGACGTTCACATTAATTTTTACATAATTAAATCAGGAATGACCCCAGTGCCTGTGAAATAAAACCTCAATTCTTCCTGGACCGCACAGAGCTCATCTCAGCTTTAACCCTCCAAACACGAGAACAACTCGCTCCAAGCGACGTACGCGTGTCTCTAGCCCCTCTCCCCCTCGCTCCCTTCCCACTCCCAGCCCCCTCTCCTCTCCCAGAGCTCAGCAACTCCAGCTCCTTCAGCCTGTGCTGAGCCCAGCTCCAGACGCAGAAAATGCTGGAAAACTTCATGGCACGTGTTATCTATCGTATGCCTCACTGATTTTTCCACTTCCTTCTCTTCTTCATGGAAAACTTGATACTGACTTCCAGCGAGCTCCTGCCTGCAGATTCCCCACCAGGGAAAGACCGGCGAAGGACAGATSTGGCCAAGTGATATTCGGGGACGGGTGAAGGGCACCGAGCAGACCACCCTGAGCCCGAGGGCTCCTAGGAGAGAGCTACGCGGCTCTCCCGGTACGAAAGGCTCCCTGCTCCTCGGAGTTTAACCGTGCTTGTAAGAGTGCCGAGAATAAAACTCGGTGCTTACGGTGCAGAGGAACACCCCACGTCTCCTCCMGGAGACCAGAGCGCCCGTCTGCGGGGGTCCTTGCAGGGGGTGCTGGCACTGAGCMGCTTTTACGGGAGCCTCGCGCGCTTGTCAGGGAAAGTCGCAACAAGCAGAGCAGCAAGAGAAAGCACCGGGGGTGAGGAAGGGGCCAGGCCACGGGGCTGGGGTCCGAGCTCTTCCGTCGCTAAGGAGCGTTCGGTTCGGCGGCCGTCTGCTGCGGCGAGCCAGAATTTGTTTCTCGGTATAAACGACGTCCCAGCGAACGCAGTCATCGAAATCACGGCAACAGCCGCGGCACGCGGGCAGCAAGCGCCAGCCGGCTCCGCGGAGCCGCAGCAGCTCCTCAGCGCTCGGGAAGCCAGGCCAGGGCCGCGGGCCGGCACCGGCGCCGCCCCGGGGGCACCGGCACCGGCACTGCCGCGCGCGGGGCCGCAGCGCTCGGGGGCTCCGCGGGCCGACGGGGCGGTCGCTGCGCGCCTCTCTGAACAGCCCCCTTCCGAGGGCAGGCGCGACCCCTCCCGCGGCTTTAATCCGTGGGGAAGCGTGCTCTTTGCAGGGGCAAAGCCTCGTTCTTCTCTCTCTCCTAACAGCTTAAATCAACACCAGCCCGGGGCTGCTTGGAAACGTTTGATGAAAACTGTTTTGACAGAAAATTGGATTCTCGACGGGGCGAAGTGTTTCCTTCCAAAGGAAAAGTTTCACTTTGCAGAWCAGCTAGAACTTCCCCAGTTTTTCACGGAAGGGTCAAGCAGCGGGAGGGGCGGGAGGCAGGGCGCCCAGCTCGCCCCGAGGGCCGGAGCGACGAGCAACGGCGCGGAGCGCGGGCGGCACGTACGCCAAGGCAAACCGCGCGCCCGACGGCTCTGCCGGCGCGTTCACCTTGAGGTGAAATCAGTGACGGCGAAAAAACCTTACTCAGGCCTTGGCTAATGATTATCCCATTAAAGAATCAGCTGACATAATATCATTTGGTAGTTTTATAAACCTCCGTGACAACAAGACTGATGAGACCCAACGCCCTGACAGCTCCGGCCGTCCAGAGCAAAGGCAGATACAAGAAGTCGCTGTTTTACCGCGCTGCAAATTTCACAGCACCACAAAAAAAAAAAATCCTCGGAAAGGCGGGTAACCTTTGCACCTCTCCAGAAACGCACGCGTGTTCCCGCGCGGCCGTCAGCAGATTTGCATCAAGTCCCGGGGAAGCGGCGAGAGCGACTGCCGCCGCGGGGCTCAGCCCGGGGGCCGCGGCGGGGCGGCAAGGCAGCGCTGCCCCGGCTCGGCCGCCCCGCCGAAACGCCCGCCGGAGCGGGCAACGCTGCCGCGCGGCTGGGAGCCGCTCSCTAAAGCACTGGCTTCCACCGCGGGGCTGCAAATGCACCTGTGTGTATATATATATACATATATTTACACACACACGTATGTRTATTTGTGTGTCTGTATATCTAGAAATACGTATAGATGTATTCTACAATGTATCAAAAAATTAAGCAGGTAAAATAAAGCATTGGCCTAAGGCATTGCTGCATCCTCATAGCATTCGGTGTTTCGCATTTTAGAAAAAAAGCAGCAGCAGCTTGCTCCCCCCGCCCTTGCCTGGGTGTCATGAGCAAGAAATGAGCAGCTGACCTGAGTTTGAATTTAGAGTGTTCATTAATAGGATATTATGCCATATGCTCAGCACACTGTCTTTTTTTTTAATGCAGCCGCCAATTTGAGAGAATTTCTAATTAGTAATGGTATAATGAGAGTATTCAGAGGCTAATGTGGTGGGTGGGGACGCAAAATAGATCGCTTGGCGTGGACTGGAAATATTCCCGTTCGAATTCCTCRTGCAGTAAAAAGGCCGCGATCCCCGCCGGCCGGCGGCCGCGCTTGCCGCGGGGGAGGCCGGAGGCAGGCGATCGCCCGCCGGACGAAAGCATCGGAGCGCGAAGGAGGGCGCCGGGCGGGCGGGCGGCTCGGGTGCTGGAGCCACCTCGGGGTGCTGAGCCGGTGCAAAACGCACCCCGACTCGGCGGCGGCAGGCACCGCCGCGGCGCGAGAGCCCCGCGCGGCCGGCACCGGCACGTCGGGGCCTTTGCAAAGCGCTTCTGCGCTGCCTTTGAGGACCACGTCGTTTAGCGTCTGCTCTACTATAGCAAGCGGGGACCAAGGCGGCACGGACGCAGGTTGGTGTTTTGTGGAAACCTGTTGGTATAAATTGTTAAATATATTTTTGATAAAATAACGCATTTCCGTGGCAGAAAGGAGCGTCTCGGGAYGGCACGTGCTTTCCGCTCCCTAAAACGTATGAAAAGGAAACAAAGCTGCCCGAACCACAAGACCAGGCGTAGGTACGGAAGAGTTCACCTCAACGTCTCAGAGCATCCTTCAGCTCGAATTAGTGACGCCCCTGCCTCCCAACCCACCCCGGGATGCAGGGACCGCGATTTCACAGAAGGGAAAAGGGACTCGCAAATTCTCGGTGCTTTGCCAAGTCAGGCTGCGGCACAGGGCAGTGCTCGCTTCCCTATTAAAAAAAGCACAAACCTTATAAACGGGCAAATAACTCATTTCTCCAGAAGAAACGGGGTTTAGCCTGCCGCAGATACGGGAGCCGGCTCCTGCTGCGGGAGGAGGCAGCTGCCGAGCCTAGGAGCACAGACAGTCCCCGGAGCCCGTGCTCCGATTTCAGAGGGGAATCCCAGCCGGCGGCGGGGAAAGTCCGACCCTCGCATGCGAGAGCAGAAATTCGGCGTCCTGCTCCCACGTCCCGCAGCTCTGCCGGAGGCGCCGCGCCGAACTCCGCACGCGGAGTCGGCCCCGGGAACGCCGCCTCTCTCGCACGCAGCTCTGCACAAAAGCGAGGGCACGTGCAGATTTCTTCTAACGAGCCACAATTAATTTGCCTTTTGATTGGACCAATTAGATCTTTAACGTTTTTTTTTTCCTAACGATTAAACTGAAAACGGGAGTTTTCCTCTCTCGTGAGATGTTTTCACTGTATTATCRTATTACTTTTAAGAAAGCCAGTAAAGTTCCACGACCGCGAGGTCTCCCCGGTGCCTCCGGCACTTGTTTCGCCTGTTGCGACACACGTGAATTTTACAGAAACAGAATGAAACGGCCTGAGATGGGTAGGAAACAGTGAGCCCGGCCTCARTATTAAATCCGCGTGGTAAACGATTACTATCCAGTCCCAAGCAGCAACCAAAAATTGCCCRTTCCTCTGAAACAGCCTCAACGATCCACCCGCGCGGGGGGCACCGAGACCCGGCAGAAGGTGCTGCCATCTGCAAAAGCCGGGGACGGGAAGCGGGACCCGCCGATGAGCCCGGCCTCGGGCAGCGACGGGCTTCGGCGCTGCTGTAACCCCATCGCTCCCAGCTTCCAAGCAGCCGTGAACCAGAGCAGCAGGAAAGAAAAGATCTGCTCAAGTAGATCTGCCGGGGCTCCAAATTGTACTTGTTGTGCAGGGACTGGCCGGGCCGACAGACGCTCCGGTATTGCGTAAACCTTGCTCCGAAAATTAAATATTCATAATGCTCGTATTAGATCCAAGAGCACCTTTTAGGAAGAAATAAATGAGGTTTGCTTCAAAAGAAGAAAAAAGGCACAGAGGCCATGTAGAACCAAGCCATAGCTTCATAAATAATATGTTTTTATGCCAACACTCAACAATTAAAAGGTTTAAGATACGTTTTGGAGAATGAATCATGCTTAAAATTCATTCTCCTACCCTTATATCCATGTGCCATAGAAAATTAATGCATTCACCCAGTATATTTTTAGAAGGGATTTATTCCTTGCTCTCACACCATCCTTATTTTCCAGAGTAATAAATGTGAGTGCGAAGTGTAAGCAAGATTTTTTTCCTTTCTTTAGAGTAAATCTCCGTCTTGTTGACAGCCACAGCAAATATGTC